>NC_057794.1:116894089-117017284 GCF_018294505.1 Triticum aestivum | reverse complement strand
GGCAGCGGGGTTGGGTGGTGGTGGCGGCGGCGGCAGCGGTATATAAAGGAGGGGGTGGCTTGGTGTAGGGGGCAAGGCGGCGGAGGAGGAGTCCGGCTCGGACTCCTGTCCGAGTCGGCAGCGGCGCGCGTCCTGGAGGAGACGGCGGCGCGGGAGATGGGCCGGCCCGGCTGGGTTCCGGCCCAGTCTGCGCCCGAAGGTTTTTTAAACAATTCCACCGAACAGAAAATAAATCCTTGAAAATAAAATAAAAATCTAAAAATTCCAAAACAAATTTTGACCGTCTAAATTAAACATTTAGAACGACATGAACATTTTCTTGGCCCCAAAAATGCAATTTTGAAAACGTGCAATTTTTCTAATGGAAACAAAATTGCAATAAAATCCAAATAAAAACAAATATTTGATTTTAATATTTTTCCTCCAATATTTCAATTATTTTGGAGAAGTCATATTATCTCCTCTCATATATTTTAATATGAAATATTTTCGGAGAGAAAAATAATTAAAACCAAAAAAAATCCTTGTTTCAATATTTGATAATAATCAAATTTGAAAACCGGGAAATCCCCAACTCTCTCCGAGGGTCCTTGAGTTGCTTAGGATTTCGAGGATCGCGAGACTAAATGCAATAACATATGATATGGAAGGATGATCTATGTATAACATTCCAAATTGAAAATTTGGGATGTTACGAACCTACCCCCCTTAAGATGAATCTCGCCCTCGAGATTCGAGTTGGCTAGAAAATAGGTGTGGGTGGTCTTTGCGAAGATCATCTTCTCATTCCCAGGTGGCACCATCCTCGGTATGGTGGCTCCACTGAACTTTGCAAAAATTGATAACCTTGTTGCGGGTGACTCGACTGGCAAACTCCAAAATATTGACTGGCTTCTCCTCATAAGTCAAATCATTGTCCAACTGAATCGCCTCCAAGGGTACAGTATCTCTTAGGGGTATCGGCCATCTCAGTGTGGCACTTCTTCAACTGGGAAATGTGAAACACATCGTGAACTCCTGACAGTCCTTCAGGTAACTCCAACTTGTAGGCAACTTCTCCCATCTGTTCCAAAACACGATGCAGTCCTACAAATCTCGGGGCTAACTTTCCCTTAACTCCAAAACATTTCACTCCTCGCAAAGGTGATACTCGCAGATATGCTCTATCTCCAATTTCATAGGTTACCTCATTGTGTTTTGAATCTGCATAACTCTTCTGTCTGGACTGAGCTATCTTCAGTCTATCTCGAATTAGTTTAACTTTCTCCTCAGACTCTTTGATCAAGTCTGGTCCAAACAACTGTCGGTCTCCAACTTCATCCCACATCAACGTGTTCTTCACCTTCGTCCATACAGGGCTTAGAACGGTGCCATCTTCAAACAGGCTTGGTAACTATTGTTGTATGAGAAATATGCGTAAGGCAAATTATCATCCCAACTAGATCCATAATCTAGCGCACAGGCCCTCAACATGTCCTCCAGAATCTAGTTGACTCTCTCGGTCTGTCCATCCGTCTGAGGGTGAAATGTTGTACTGAACTCCAATCTCGTTCCCATCGTCTGGTGCAACTGGTGCCAAAACTTTGAGGTAAATTGTGTTCCTCTACCGGATACGGTGGTCCTTGGAACTCCATGCAGACATACGATCCTGGACATATATATCTTGGTCAACTTCGCACTTGTATAAGTTGTTTTCACTGGGATAAAGTGAGCCACTTTGGTCAAGCGATCAAGTACTACCCATATAGAATCATATCCTGATTTGGTCCTGGGTAATCTGGTGCTAAAATCCATGCCAAGTTATCCCACTTCCATTCAGGTATCGGCATAGGCTGTAACAATCCTACTGGCTTTTGATGCTCTGCCTTCACTCTCTGGCATACATCACATACGGCTACATACTCGGCGATATCCTTATTCATCCCTGTCCACCAGAAACGTTCCTTCAAATCCAAGTACATCTTGGTGTTTCCCAGGTGTATCGAGTATGGTGAGTCATGAGCGTACTAAAGTATTAGCTTCCTGATTTATGTATTATTGGGCACATAAACTCGATCCTCAAACCATAAGGTGTCGTGCTCATCCTCATGAAAACCTTTGGCCTTTCTTTGCTCATTCTCTCTTTTATCTCAGCAATCTCTTTGCCATCCTTCTGAGCTTCTCGAATCTTTCCCAACAATGTAGACTGAACCTCCATTGTTGCAACAAAACCTCTAGGAACAATCTCCAATTGAAGTTCCCGGAAATCCTCTGCTAACTCCTTTGGCAATCCCATGCTCTCTAGGGTATTAGCATAACTATTCTGGCTCAAAGCGTCCGCTACGACATTGGCCTTCCTTGGATGATAGTGCAGCTTCATGTCATAATCCTTTATAAGCTCCAACCATCTTCTCTGTCTAAGGTTCAGCTCCTTCTGTGTGAAGATGTACTTCAAACTCTTATGATTCGTGTACACATCACAACGGTTTCCAATAAGGTAATGTCTCCAAGTCTTCAACGCATGCACTATGACTGCTAGCTCCAAATCATGCGTGGGATAATTCAACTCGTGTGGTTTTAGTTGTCGTGAGGCATACGAAATAACTCTTCCGTCCTGCATAAGCACACTTCCAAGTCCTAAGCGAGAGGCGTCGCAATACACTTGGAAATCCTTACGTATATCTGGCAGTGTCAGCACTGGGGCTGTAGTCAAACGTTTCTTCAGCTCCTGGAAACTTGCCTCGCAATCTTCCGTCCATTTAAACTTGGTATCCTTCTTCAATAATTCTGTCATTGGCTTCGCGATCTTGGAAAAATTCTCAATGAATCTCCGATAGTATCCTGCGAGTCCAAGAAAACTGCGGATCTCGCTAACTGAGGTGGGTGCCAACCATTCAGTGACTGACTGAACCTTGGTGGGGTCTACTGCTATACCTTCTCCCGATATAACATGTCCAAGGAATCCAACTTCCTTCAACCAAAACTCACATTTGCTGAACTTGGCATACAACTGGTGTTCCCTGAGTTTCTCGAGAACTAAACGCAAATGCTCCTTGTGCTCCTCTTCATTCTTCGAGCATACCATTATATCATCAATAAACACCACAATGAACTTGTCCAAATACTCCATGAACACCTTGTTCATCATGCTCATGAAATAGGCAGGGGCGTTAGTCAGTCCAAACGACATGACTGTATATTTGTATAGCCCGTACCGTGTGGTGAATGTTGTCTTGGGTATATCCTTCTCTTCAATCTTCAACTAATGGTATCCTGATTGTAAATCGATCTTCGAAAACACCTTAGCTCCTTGCAGCTGGTCAAACAGATCGTTGATCATTGGCAGTGGGTACTTGTTCTTGATCGTCACTTCCTTCAAGGCCCGATAATCAACAACCATTCTTAGGGACTTATCCTTCTTCTCGACCAAAAGCACTAGGGCTCCCCATGGTGATGAACTCCGTCGAATGTAACCTTTCTCCAATAACTCCTTGATTTGTTTCTTAATCTCCTCCAGATCATTCGCGGGCGTCCGATAGGGTCTCTTGGATATTGCCCTTGTACTTGTAATAATTCTATCAAAAACTCGATATCTTGATCCGGTGGCATGCCTGGTAACTCCTTTGGGAAAACATCTGGGTAATCCTTTACTACAGGCACTTCCTCCTGAACAACTCCCGTGAGGGTATTTACTTGGCTACTTCTTGGTGCATGCCTAGATACATAGTTGATCCTTTTTCACTCAGGGGTGTTGAGACAAATTGACCTACTAACACAGTCAATGCTTCCTCCACACTTTGACATCCAGTCCATTCCTAATATCACATCCAATCCTTGTGACTCCAAGATAATTAGGTCAGACAAAAAAACATGGTTGCCAATGGTTAAGGGTATCTGGTCGCACCATCGACTAGCCATATACTCTGTTCCGGGTGAACTCACTAACAGAGGGGTCCTAAGGGTTTGGGTTGGTAGTCTAAACTTATCCACGAATCCCCTTGATATGTATGAATGTGATGCACCAGTATCAAAAAGAACAAGAGCGGTAAATGACTTAATCAAAAACTTACCAATAACCGCGTCAGGATGCTCTTCAACCTCCTCCATGTTAACGTGGTTCACTTGTCCTTTGTTGAATGGATTGGGCTTCTTCCCAGCGCTCCCATTTCCGTTTCCATTCTTCCCTTTAGGGCACTCCGTGGCATAGTGTCCAGTCTTCCCGCACTTGAAACAAGTAACGTAGCTTAGGTCTCTCTTGGCGGGTGTGGCTGGATTGGGGCGGTTCTGATTGTTGCTTGCTCCATTCCCATTCCCATTCCCATTCCTTGGGCCAGTATGGTTATGGTTACTTCCCCCATTATGGGTGTGTACTCCATGGTTATGAACGAGTCCTCCCGAGTTCGAGGTTAGGCGAGGCATTTGCTGAGCTCCTGAGTTATACCTCCCTTGTCCATACTTCCTCTTACGGTTCTCAATCTGCTGCTGCTTCCCTTCAATCATAAGAGCCTTATCTACCAACTCCTGGTAGTTGTTGAATGTTGCCACCATCAACTGCATGCTCATCTCATCATTCAGCCCTTCCATAAACTTCTCCTGCTTTGTGGCATCTATGGCCACATCATCAGGGGCATAGCGAGATAACTTGCTAAACTCATCCGCATACTGAGCCACAGTATAGTCCCCTGGTGTAAGTTGCGAAACTCACGCTTCTTCATATTCATGGCTCCAGTTGAAACATGGGCTGTGCGGAAAGCTTGCTGAAACTGATCCCATGTCACCATGGCTATAGGGTAGGTGACAATGTAATTCTCCCACCATGAGGCTGCAGGTCCATCCAACTGATGTGCGGCAAAACGCACCTTCTCTGCATCGGTACATCCTGCAGTGGTTATTTCCCTTCCAATCCTGCAGAGCCAATCATCTGCTACTATGGGCTCGGTGCTACTGGAAAACACCGGCGGTTGCAACCTCAGAAAACGGGCTAAGTTATCAACTGGTGGTGGTGGTGGTGGATTATTATTGTTGTTGTTTCCTTGGTTCTGGACTAACAACTGCATCAGGGTATTCTGCTGCTGGATCAACTGAGTGAGCTCCGATGGGAAAGAAAATCCGGGGTCACGTCTCGGAGGCATCTGATGGGTTTAGAGGGGAGAGATTAGAATAGAATGAGGTCTAATGATAAAGCACTACCCATATGCACATGAGACAAACACAATCATTTCACTCAATCAAGCAAGCAAGGGCATACAATCGATCTAACTATCATTTACAAAAGTGCTCGAACTATACTATTTACATGGTGGAATACTACTACTGATGTGGTGGTCTACTAGAAATATTCTTTGGTTGAAGACTCCATGATGTCTGCTCCAGCTTCGTCTTCATAGTCATCATCGCTATTTTCGGGGTCTGAGTCGGTGTCGTTGATGATGATGTAGTCCTCCTGACGAATCTCCTTGGGTTCTTCGTCTTCTTCTCCTGGTGCGGGGTCTCCCATGAATACTCCAATCTTCTTAATCAGGTCGTCGTTCTTCTCCAATAGTGTCACAATTTCCTCCACGTATCCATCGCGTCTAGACTTAAGTTCTTCTTCTAGCTCGATGATTGTTGTCTTCGCCTTCTTCAGATCTATCATGCCTGCGCACATCTGATTCTCCTGGCGTCGAATGTGCCGGTTTAATTCCTGGATGAAAGCTGCAATTGATCTATCTTTCCTGGTGCTGATCATCTCCCATTGCTCATCTCGGCGCCCACAGATCTGGTAGATAGTATCTTTAAGCTCCTTTTGGTAAACTTCTCCAATGCATCCCATGATGATGTGAGCTACCATACTCTTTCCTAGACTCCAGGTTAGTGCATCAAAGGAAAATTCTATGGGCTTAGTGACTGGCGTGAATGTCCTTCCTGGAACTTGAACTTGAATCATCCATTGCACCTCTTCTGGTAAAGTGGCGCTGTAAGTCCCGGTGAAGCTTGGTATTCCAATGTTTAGGTACCTAGTGACTTCCTTCAAGTGCCGTCCAAAAGGTGTGTCTTCATCCGGTTGTGCAAACTTGTTCCTTGCGTCCGCCATCGTAAAGAGTGGAAAATGGAGAGGAGTCAGAAATGAGAAGAGAATAGTGATCTAGGGCTTTAGCTTAGTGGTCGTGTCCTACACTCAGCGTGTGCTCTGATACCATCTTGTAGTGGCCTGACCTCAAACGGTCAAGTCTCTGTGCTTCAGTGTCATCCCTGGATTGGTAATGCTGACACACACAGTACTCGAGGACTTATAACAGAGTAGCAATCACACACTTATTACATCGAATGTCTCAAAAGAGAACTTATTACAATAAATATGGCTTAAGGCCATCTAAGAAGATAACAACGGAAGGCTTGGAAGATAAAGTGAGTCCATCAACTCCAACGGCATAGCTGAGTTGCACGGCAACGACCTAACGAACCTTACTCCTCGTCTGAAAAGTTTACAACATAATACGTTGCAGCCCGAAAATAGGTCAACACATGGAATATACTGGCAATATAACACAGTAGAGCAAGAACAGAATAATGCTATCACTACATGCATATTTGGCTGGTGGAAAGCTCTATGGTCATAGTTTTTGTGAAAAGCCAATTTTTTCCTACAACAAAGGAATAGATTTTAATTTGACTATCATGGTAGTTGAAACATCAGTGAGAAGGTTCCTCCAACTCAATCCCAATTAAAGTAATTATCAACCCAACAATATTAATTTAAAGAGTGATGAGATACTTAAGATATTCCAAGTACTAGATACTCGAGATTGTCCATAACCAGGGACACGGCTAACCATGATTAGATTGTACACTCTGCATAGGTTTGCACACTTTTCCCCACAAGACTCGATCGCCTCCGTTGAATTTCTCGCACTACATGGTGTTTGAGAAACGGATGATCGAGACACAGTCTTTCAGAAACATTAACTCTCTACTCCAGGTAGACCATACCAAACCTAGAACCCACTACCTGCTGATCTACCTCTTCGAGACCTTCACGTAACTCACTCAACTATGCTAGAGCCCATAATAGCTTGTGGCTGCACACGGAAGTTTCTAGCATGAATCATCTTAGTTCCCTTTGAGCCTGGGTGGCGGTCCATAGGAAAATCACACGGAACCCCGGGATTGCCAAAAAATACAGGCAACACTGGGTTCTCCAGGTGCCTAAATCCACCCAGATGTGTATTCAAGTTGCCATCTTAAGTTGAACCATTAATTAACAATCTCATATCTGTCATGGATTTCACCCACCCAAACCACGTCTACGAGCATAGCATAGCAATATAAGCAACGCGTAGAAGTAACTCCCAAGGGTTTGAATGTAACAGGGCAATAGGTTCTACCTCCTCAACTACTTCCCAACGCACATCTTAATGGCATCCTAATCATGCAATGTTTGAGGATTGAAACTAATGCATAAAACTGGGTATGGAAAAAATATGATCAATGTGTTACTTGTCTTGCTGACAATCTGCGAAACCTAGGGATTCGATGTAGCACGCTTCGCACTCCAGGAATTCTTTCGCAAACAAACAATAGCATACATAAGCAATCAAGCAAAGAAGCACTGGTAAATCTCAAATAAGAGGATCTAACCAGAAAGTTCAACTTAAAAACTCCGGTTTGCAAAAAGAATCAAATCAAACGGAGCAACGAAACTCAAACGGCGAAAAAAAGATCCGTTTACTAATCTGGACTAAGGTCAAATTTTACAGTAGCAAAATCTTGTTTACGTTGACTAAACAGAAAGAGGGTCTCGAGACGAAGATCTAGGCGCTTGAATCGCCTGATTTCGATAAACGAGCGAAAAGATAAACTGAAACGAAAATCGGATCAGAAATCGCGATTGAAAATAATCGCGGAAAAATCCGAGAAAAAGAAAACTGACGAACGGACTAACGAACGAGCGTTCGTTGTCTGTAACTAACGAGCGAAAACAGGTTCGTTTAAACGAATATACGAACGAACGTCTGCTAAATAGAAGAACCGGGAAAAACCGGCGAAGGGATCTAAAAAACGAACTAGGGTTTTTTTCTAAAAAAACCGAAACGGTTTTCTTTAAAAAAATGGTGGTGAACGGCTACCTCGTCGGGTCCAGCGAGACGCGGGGCTCCGGCGGCGGGATTGCGGGGCAGCGGTGCGAGGCGGTGCGGCACGGCGAGGGGCGGCAGTGGCGGTGCGGCGAGGGAGGCGGCTGCAGGGCGGCGGGGTTGGGTGGTGGTGGCGGGGGGCGGCAGCGGTATATAAAGGAGGGGTGTGTCTTGGAGTAGGGGGCAAGGCGGCGGCAGAGGAGTCCGGCTCGGACTCCTGTCCGAGTCGGCAGCGGCGGCGCGTCTCCTGGAGGAGACGGCGGCGCGGGAGATGGGCCGGCCCGGCTGGGTTTCAGCCCAGTCAGCACCCGAAGTTTTTTTTAAACAATTCCGCTGAACAAAAAATAAATCCTAGAAAATAAAATAAAAATCTGAAAATGCCAAAACAAAGTTTCACCGTCTAAATGAAACATTAAGAACGAGATGAACATTTTCTTGGCCCTAAAATGCAACAAAATTGTAATAAAATCCAAATAAAAATCAAATATTTGATTTTAATTTTTTTCCTCCAATATTTCAATTATTTTGGAGAAGTTATATTATCTCCTCTCATATATTTTAATATGAAATATTTTCGGAGAGAAAAATAATTAAAACCAAAAAAATCCTCGTTTCAATATTTGATAATAATCAAATTTGAAAACCGGGAAATCCCCAACTCTCTCCAAGGATCCTTGAGTTGCTTAGGATTTCGAGGATCGCGAGACGAAATGCAATAAAATATGATATGCAAGGATGATCTATGTATAACATTCCAAATTGAAAAGTTGGGATGTTACACAAATGAATATCATTAGGATTAGTAGGAGCAGTCTTACTAGCAAACAATTTCATAAGTTCATCCATCTTTCCACTCAAAACATTAATCTCTTCAATTGCATGCACCTTTTTACTAGTAAATATTTCAGTGTGCCATTGAGAATAATTAACCACAATATTATCTAGGAGTTTGGTAGCTTCTCCTAAAGTGATTTCCATAAAAGTGCCTCCCGCGGCCGAATCTAAAAGATTTCTAGAAGCAAAATTCAATCCGGCATAGAAATTTTGTATAATCATCCATAAATTCAAACCCTGTGATAGGCAATTACGTATCATTGATTTCATCCTCTCCCAAGATTGTGCAACATGTTCATGATCAAGTTGCTTAAAATTCATAATATCATTTCAAAGAGAGATGATCTTAGCGGGAGGAAAATACTTAGAGATAAAATCATCTTTGCACTTATTCCATGAATCAATACTATTTTTAGGCAAAGACGAAAACCAAGCTTTAGCACGATCTCTAAGCGAAAACAGGAATAGCTTAGGTTTAACAATATCGTTATCCACATCTTTCTTCTTTTGCATATCACACAAATCAACAAAGTGGTTTAGATGGGTAGCGGCATCTTCACTAGGAAGGCCAGAGAACGTATCTTTCATGACAAGATTTAGCAAAGCAGTATTAATTTCACAAGATTCAGCATCGGTAAGAGGAGAAATCGAAGTGCTAATAAAATCATTATTGTTGGTATTGGCAAAGTCACACAATTTAGTATTATCTTGAGCCATCATGACAAGCGAGCAATCCAACACACAAGCAAACAAGAAACAGGCAAAAAAAGGCAAATAGAAAAAGAGAAGTGGAAGGGAAAAAGAGGGCGAATAAAATGGCAAGGGTGAAGTGGGGAGAGGAAAACGAGAGGCAAATGGCAAATAATGTAATGCGGAGGATAAGAGTTGTGATGGGTACTTGGTATGTCTTGACTTGGCGTAGATCTCCCCGTCAACGGCGCCAGAAATCCTTCTTGCTACCTCTTGAGCACTGCATTGGTTCTCCCTTGAAGAGGAAACGTTGATGCAGTAAAGTAGCATAAGTATTTCCCTCAGTTTTTGAGAACCAAGGTATCAATCCAGTAGGAGACGACGTGCGAGTCACATCGTACCTACACAACCAAATAAGAACCTCGCAACCAACGCGATAAAGGGGTTGTCAATCCCTTCACGGCCACTTGCAAAAGTGAGATCTGATAGAGATAATAATAATAATAATAATAATAATAATAATAATAATAAGATAATTATTTTTGGTATTTTTATGATATAGATTGAAAGTAAAGAGTGCAAAATAAAATAGATTGGAAACTTGTATGATGGAAAATAGACCCGGGGGCCATAGGTTTCACTAGTGGCTTCTCTCAAGATAGCATAAGTATTATGGTGGGTGAACAAATTACTGTCGACCAATTGATAGAAAAGCGAATAATTATGAGAATATCTAGGCATGATCATGTATATAGGCATCACGTCCGTGACAAGTAGACCGACTCCTGCCTGCATCTACAACTATTACTCCACACATCGACCGCTATACAACATGCATCTAGAGTATTATGTTCATAAGAACAGAGTAACGCCGTAAGCAAGATGACATGATGTAGAGGGATAAACTCAAGCAATATGATATAAACCCCATCTTTTTATCCTCGATGGGAACAATACAATATGTGCCTTGCTGCCCCTGCTGTCACTGGGAAAGGACACTGCAAGATTGAACCCAAATCTAAGCACTTCTCCCATTGCAAGAAAGATCAATCTAGTAGGCCAAACCAAACTGATAATTCAAAGATACTTGCAAAGATAAACCAATCATACATAAAAGAATTCAGAGAAGAATTAAATATTGTTCATAGATAATCTGGATCATAAACCCACAATTCATCGGATCTCGACAAACACACCACAAAATAAGATTACATCGAATAGATCTCCAAGAGAATCGAGGAGAACATTGTATTGAGATCCAAAGAGAGAGAAGAAGCCATCTAGATACTAGCTATGGACCCAAAGGTATGAAGTAAACTACTCACACATCCCTGGAGAGGCCATGGAGTTGATGTAGAGGCCCTCCGTGATCAATGCCCCCTCCGGCGGAGCTCCGGAAAAGGCCCCAAGATAGGATCTCTCGGGTACAGAAGGTTGTGGCAGTGAAATTAGGTTTTTGTGGTGCTCCTGGATGTTTGCGGGGTACGTGGATATATATATATAGGAGGCAGAAGTAGGTCGGTGGAGCAACAAGGGGCCCACGAGGGTGGAGGGCGCGCCTAGGGGGGTAGGCGCGCCCCTTGGCTCATGGCCTCCTCGATTGTTTCTTGACGCCGACTCCAAGTCTCCTGGATCACGTTTGTTGAGAAAATCACGTTCCCGAAGGTTTCATTCCGTTTGGACTTCATTTGATATTCCTTTTCTACGAAACACTGAAATTGGCAAAAAAAACAGCAATTTGGGTTGGGCCTCCGGTTAATAGGTTAGTCCCGAAAATGATATAAAAGTGTAAAATAAAGCCCATTAACATCCAAAATAGATAATATAATAGCATGGAGCAATCAAAAATTATAGATACGTTGGAGACGTATCGAGACTATCTTCTCCTTTTTGTCTTCTCCACAACCACCATTCTATTCCACCATAGTGCTATATCCATGGCCCACGCTCATATATTGCGTGAAGATTGAAAAAGTTTGAGAACATCAAAGTATGAAACAATTGCTTGGCTTTTCATCGGGGTTGTGCATGATTTAATATTTTGTGTGATGAAGATAGAGCATAGCCAGACTATATGATTTTGCAGGGATAACTTTCTTTGGCCATGTTATTTTGAGAAGACATGATTGCTTAGTTAGTATGCTTGAAGTATTATTATTTCTATGTCAATATTAAACTTTTATCTTGAATCTTTCGGATCTGAACATTCATGCCACAATATAGAAAAATACATTAAGAAATATGTTAGGAAGCATTCCACATCAAAAATTCTGTTTTTATCATTTACCTACTCGAGGACGAGCAGGAATTAAGCTTGGGGATGCTGATATGTCTCCAACGTATCTATAATTTTTTATTGTTCCATGCTATTATATTATCTGTTTTGGATGTTAATGGGCTTTATTTCACACTTTTATATTATTTTTGGGACTAACCTATTAACCGGAGGCCCAGCCCAAATTGCCTTTTTTGCCTATTTCGGTGTTTCGTAGAAAATGAATATCAAATGGAGTCCAAATGGAATGAATCCTTCGGGAACGTGATTTTTGGAACAAACGTGATCCAGAGGACTTGGAGTGGACGCCAAGCAATCAACGAGGCGGCCACGAGGCAGGGGGCGCGCTCTCCCCCCTCATGAGCCCTTCGTAGCTCCATCGACCTACTTCTTCCTCCTATATATGTTCACATACCCCACAAACATCCAGGAGCACCACGAAACCCTATTTCCACCGCTGCAACCTTCTGTACCCAAGAGATCCCATCTTGGGGCCTTTTCCAGAGCTCCGCCGGAGGGGGCATTGATCACGGAGGGTCTCTACATCAACTCCATGGCCCCTCCGATGATGTGTGAGTAGTTTACCTCAGACCTTCGGGTCCATAGCTAGTAGCTAGATGGCTTCTTCTCTCTCTTTGGATCTCAATACAAAGTTCTCCTCTATTCTCTTGGAGATCTATTCGATGTAACTCTTCTTTTTGCGGTGTGTTTGTCGAGATCCGATGAATTGTGGGTTTATGATCCAGATTTTATGAAAAATATTTGAATCTTCTCTGAATTCTTTTATGTACGATTGGTTTATCTTTGCAAGTCTCTTTGAATTATTAGTTTGGTTTGGCCTACTAGATTGATCTTTCTTGCAATGGGAGAAGTGCTTAGCTTTGGGTTCAATCTTGTGGTGCTCGATCCCAGTGACAGAAAAGGAAACGACACGTATTGTATTGTTGCCATTGAGGATAAAAAGATGGGGTTTATATCATATTGCATGAGTTTATCCCTCTACATCATGTCATCTTGCTTAAGGCGTTACTCTGTTCTTATGGACTTAATACTCTAGATGCATGCTGGATACTGGTCGATCTGTGGACTAATAGTAGTAGATGCAGGCAGGATTCGGTCTACTTGTCATGGACGTGATGCCTATATACATGATCATGCCTAGATATTCTCATAATTATTCGATATTCTATCAATTGCTCGACAGTAATTTGTTCACCCACTGTAATACTTAAGCTATCTTGAGAGAAGCCACTAGTGAAATCTATGGCCCCCAGGTCTATTTTCTATCATACAAGTTTCCAATCTATTTTATTTTGCAATCTTTACTTTCAATCTATATCATAAAAATACCAAAAATACTTATCTTATTATTATCATCTCTATCAAATCTCACTCTTGCAAGTGGCCGTGAAGGGATTGACAACCCCTTTATCGCGTTGGTTGTGAGGTTCTTATTTGTTTGTGTAGGTACGAGGTGACTCACGTGTGGTCTCCTACTGGATTGATACCTTGGTTCTCAAAAACTGTGGGAAATACTTATGCTGCTTTACTGCACCACCCTTTCCTCTTCAAGGGAAAACCAATGTAGTGCTCAAGAGGTAGCAACCATCACGGTAGGGTGTTTGCCGTTGTTGGTTTCCCCAACAATTCGCAACCTCAAGGTCACAAAGATGTTAGTGGATGCGGGGTCGGGTTGAATCTGATTTCCCCAACTATTATTAGCCAGCGTCAGATAGGAAAGGAAGAGCTGGATGTTACCGGGACGTTTCAAGGAGTCAATCCCGGCAGGAGCCGTCCCAAGGGAAAGATTACGTTGCCGATGACGTTTGGGGGAGAGCTAAACTATAGGACTGAGAAGATTGTGTTTGATGTGGTTGAGCTCCCCCTGCCGTATAATGGGATTCTGGGATGCCCGGCTTTGGCCAAGTTCATGGGAACATCCCATTATGCTTACAACACCTTGAAGATGCCTAGGCCGTTGGGAGTCATCACCATCCCATCAGATGAGAAGGATGCAATCCTTTGTGTGGACATGATGTATCAGGATGTCGTCGCAGCAGAGGCTGCGGCAGCAACGGTCCCTGCCAAGGAAAGCAAAGGAAAGAAGAGGGATTGTAGGACCTCTGGCAAGGAGTCCGGGAAGCGTGCCCCCTCCGAGTGCACGGCACCCATTGACGACGCGCCGGAGTGTTCCAACAACAAGACATCCAAGGTTGAAGCACCCCAAGTGAAGAAGGTCACGACAGGGCTGGCTGGTGTTGACGGTACTTTCACAATCAGCGCCACCCTTGATGACAAATAGGAAAGCACGCTCGTTGCCTTCCTGCGGGTGAATATCGATGTGTTTTCCTGACAACCATTTGATATCCCCAGTGTTCCCATGGAGGTAATCGAGCACCACCTTGCTATCTGCCCACATGCCCGACCCATCAAGCAGAGAGTTAGGAAGCAAGCCTTGGAGCGGCAGTAGTTCATTGCTGAGGAAATCAAGAAGTTAGAGGCAGCTGGATTGGTCAGAGGAGTACTGCACCCTACATGGTTGGCAAACCTAGTGGTAGTTCGGAAGGCGAATGGGAAATGGAGGCTTTGCATTGATTTCACAGATCTCAATAAGGCTTGCGCGAAGGACCCATTCCCCTTGCCCCACATCGATCAGATTGTGGATTCCACTTCAGGGTGCGATCTGCTCTCCTTTTTGGATGCATACTCCGGATATCACCAGATCTTCATGTCCAAAGAAGACGAGGAGAAAACATCGTTCATCACTCCATGTGGTGCATACTGTTTTGTCCACATGCCTTTCGGATTAAAGAGTGCGGGTCTACTTTTGCAAGAGTAGTCCAAATTGGTTTTGAGCCACAGCTACACAGAAACATAGAAGCCTATATGGATGACATTGTGGTCAAGACCAAGGATAAGGCCACCCTTATCCAGGATTTGGAGGATACATTTGCTAATTCGTGCAAGATCAACTTGAAGCTTAACCCGGAGAAGTGTGTGTTTGGTGTTCCCTCTAGCAAGCTACTTGGATTCTTCGTGTCCCATCGGGGGATTGAAGCCAACCCCGACAAGATCAATGCCATTGAGAAGATACAAGTGGCAAGGACAGTTAAGGATGTGGGGCGCTTGACAGGATGTGTTGCCGCGCTAAGCAGATTCATTTCCAAATCTGCCGAGCGTGCCTTGCCGTTCTTCAAAATTTTGAAGAAGGCAGGGCCTATGAAGTGGACCCCAGAAGCAGATACAGCCTTGCAAGAGTTGAAGACTTACCTGTCATCTGTGCCTACCTTGGTTGCACCCAAACCTCAAGAGCCATTACTGCTTTACTTGGCAGCAACCAACCAAGTGGTCAGTGCAGCCTTGGTAGCACAGCGAGAAGTGGATGAAGCAGAGAGCGGCCAGACCATGGCAGAGTCGGAATAGGAACATAATAGCAGTAAGCATGGCAATGAGTGCAACCCCAAGGATGTGGCAAGGAAGAAAGTGGTCAGCGCCCAGTATACTTCATCAGCTCCTTGTTGCAAGGGGCTAGATAGAGGCACTCTGGTGTGCAAAAGTTGATCTTTGGCCTCATCATGGCCTTAAAGAAATTGCGCCACTACTTCCAAGCCCATGAGATCATGGTTGTTACTCGTTTTCCGTTGCAGAGGATACTCCGAAACCCTGAGGCTACTGGCAGAATAGTGGAGTGGGCTTTGGAGTTATCCATCTTTGGTTTGAAGTTTGAGAGCACTTCAACCATTCAAAGCAGGGCGCTGGCAGAGTTTATTGCAGCATAGACGCCAACCCCTAATGAGGAAGCAATGGAAACAGCTCTCCCTGGCAAGGAATCACCCCAAGAATGGATTATGTATTTTGATGGTGCTTTTCCCTACAAGGAGCAGGAGCTGGCGTGCTACTTCTTGTTGCCCCCTCCGGGGAGAACATGAAGTACTTCATCCAAATGCACTTTGCCTGGGAAGAAGCCACCAACAATACAGCTGAGTATGAAGGGCTCCTTGCCGGGCTCAGGATTGCAGCAGAATTGGGAATCAATAAGCTGGTCATTCGAGGAGATTCACAGTTGGTGGTGAGACAAGTCAATAAGGATTATCAAAGCCCATTGATGGAATCATACGTTGAGGAAGTAAGGAGGTTGGAGGAGCGCTTTGACGGGTTGCAAACAGAGCACGTACCCCGTGGGGAAAACAACATAGCTGATCACATGTCAAAGTGTGTTGCGCAGAAGCTTCCTGTGGAACCAGGAACTTTTGTTCTCCACCTCTCTCAATCCTCCGTATCACCAACCACAATGGCCGGGAAAAGGAGAAAGTTGTACTACGGTAAGCCTCTCCCGATCGAGCCATCCGCTCCCGGCAGAGACCCTGCCGAAAACAACTCCTCACAGCCTGTCAGACCACCCCCCTATAGTCGGGCGTATGGACCCCACGAATGAGGCTGGTGCTTGATACGACTCCGTCATATCTATATTTTTTGATTGTTTCATGCCAATATTATACAACTTTCACATATTTTTGGCACATTTTTATATGATTTATTGAACTAACCTATTGATCCAATGCCCAGTGCCAGTTCCTATTTTCTGCATGCTTTTTGTATTGCAGAGTATCCATATCAAAAGAAGTCCAAATGCAATAAAATTTCACAGAGAATTATTTTGGAATATATGTGAATTTTGGGAGTTGGAATCAACACAAACGGAGGCCCACACAAGGCACGAGACACCGACGCACCACCCGTGAGCCAGGCGCACGGTGGTGGGTTGTGCCCACCTCGTACTTCGGTTGGGGCTCTACTTTGGGCGCAAGGAAGCTTATATCCAGAAAAAATCGTGTTAAAATCTCAGCGCAATCGGAGTTACGGATCTCTGGGAATATAAGAAACGGTTTTCGGCCAGATCTGGGGAACATGAACAGAAGAGAACAGAGAGGGAGATCCAATCTCAGAGGGGCTCCCGCCCCTCTGCCACCATGGAGACCAAGGACCAGAGGGGGAACTCCTCCCATCTAGGGGGGGGCAAGGAAGAAGAAGAAGGAGGGGCCTCTCTCCCCCTCGCTTCCGGTGGCGCCGGAGTGCCACCGGGGCAACGATCGGGACGACGATCTACATCAACAATCTTGCTAGCATCAACACCAACTTTCTCCCCCTCTATGTAGCGGTGTGACACCTCTTCTCCCCACTATAATCTCTACTTGAACATGGTGCTCAACTCCATATATTATTTCCCAATGATCTATGGTTATCCTATGATTTTTGAGTAGATCTGTTTTATCCTATGGGTTAATCGTCATCTTGGTTGGTATGATTGTATATTTTATTTATGGTGTTGTCCTATGGTGCCCTCCTTTCTCGCACAAACGTAGGGTGTAGCAATATGTTCATGGTTCGCTTATGGTGGGTTGCGAGAGTGATAGAAACTTAAACCCGAGTAGGTGGGGTATGACGTATGGGAATAAAGAGGACTCGATACTTAATGCCATGGTTGGGTTTCACGACCTTAATGATCTTTAGGAGTAATGGATGCTTGCTAGAGTTCCAATCATAAGTGAATACGATCCAAGTAGAGTAAGTATGTCAGCTCATGCCTCTCCCTCATATAAAGTTGCAAGAATGATTACCGGTATTTGTTATCGGTTGCCTAGGGACAAATAACTTTCTTGTTGACACAAACCCTTTTACTAAACACCTTTACTTTTATTATCTTGCAAAGTACTTCAAGTTTTGTTCTTGCAAAGTAGTTCTAGCATCAGTCCTATAAACTATTTTCATACTTGTTTCCAGTAAAGCAAACGTCAAGCGAGCGTAGAGTTGTATCGATGGTCGATAGAACTTGAGGTAATATTTGCTGCCTTTAGCTCCTCGTTGGGTTCGACACCCTTTTTTATCAAAAAAGGATACAAACGATCCCCTATACTTGTGGGTTATCAAGACCTTTTTCTGGCACCGTTGCCGGGGAGCAACAGCATGGGGTGAATATTCTCGTGTGTGCTTGTTTGCTTTATCACTTATAGTTTTTATTTCCTGTTCTAAGTTGTTCTCTATCTTTAGTTATGGATATGGAACACGAAACACCAAAAAAATTAGTGGTGCTTGCTACTTAGGGAGATGGGGAACCTCCTAAAACCCTTGATGCTCGTTATGTGACAAATATTATGCACTACTTTGATAATCCTGAGAAAACCCCATTTAACTTGATAACGGGAGTAACGTTGGATCAACGTGAATACTTTAGGGATTATCACTTGATTCAAAAGGGAAAACTTTTATGGGATCAAATTGAAATGTTGCAATGGTATGCTTGGAATCTATTCTTGAGATATGATTATACGTTTTGCTCTAAGAATGAGGTTCCACACCTTTCCTATTCATGCGAATTTAACGATAATGAAACCTTGGCTTCTTATGCTAGAGGTATATATGATTATTATGATGTGGAACGAATAGAAGAATTTGTTGCTTTTAAGGGTGCATATGAAATTGAATTTTTGTTTGAAAAGTTTGAAGATTTTGATGATTCGGTTTATAGACCTAAAAATCTTGCTATCCTTAAATATTGCTATGATAATTATAAATACAATTACGATATTGATGTATTTATTGAAAATAACTCTGTTGTCCAAGAAAATAGTAATATTTTGCAGGAGTCTATGGAAGAAGGAATTGATGAAACTGTGAGCTCATTGGATGAAAAAGATGATGAGGAGAGCAAAGAACAAATGGAGGAAGACCAGATTGATCACCCATGCCCACCTTCTAGTGAGAGTAACTCTTCAACTCATACATTGTTTAATCTCCCTTCGTTCTTACCGAAGGATGAATGCCATGATAATTGCTATGATCCCATTGATTCGTTTGAAATATCCCTTTTTGATGATGCTTGCTATGCTTGTGGCCATGATGCCAATATGAATTATGCTTATGGATATGAACTTTTTATAGTTCCTTATATTAAGAATGAAATTGTTGCTATTGCACCCACACATGATAGTCCTATTATCCTTTTGAATTCTCTAAATTACACTATATCAGAGAAAGTTGCACTTATTAAGGATTACATTGATGAGTTGTATTTTACCATTACACATGATAATTTTGATGAATATAATATGCATGTGCTTTATGCTCCTACTTGCAATTATTATGAGAGAGGAACTATATCTCCACCTCTCTATGTTTCCAACATGATAGAATTCCAAGAAACTGCTTATGCTATGTATTGGCCTTTACTTGATGTTCATGAATTGTTCTTTTATGACATGTCGATGCATAGGAAGAGAGTTAGACTTCGTCATTGCTTGACATATGTTGCTTTTTGCTCACTACTAAATGACAAATCATCGCTAATTAAAATTGGCTTTGATATACCTTGGGATCCGGGTGGATCCATTACTTGAGCACTTTATGCCTAGCTTAATGGCTTTAAAGAAAGCGCTGCCAGGGAGACAACCCGGAAGTTTTAAAGAATCATTTATTTCTGTTCAGTGCTTTTATAAAGTTTAAAAACAAAAAATATAGAGGGGAACACAAAACTTTTCAAAAAGGAAAGTGAAAGTGAAAGAGACAAGCATTGTTGAAGTGGGGGAGCTCCTTGAACTTTGTTCATGCTCATAGAAACTTTGTGAATCTTAATTGCAGAAACTTTTCAAAAATAATAATTATCCTCTTGTACAATTCCATTGTATTATAAAAATAATGTGCTAAGATTTGCCTTTAGGATGATTAGATTGCTTGTTGGTTTGTGCGGTGCAAAACAGAAACTTTGGTTGTAGTGCGCGATTTTACATTTTTTACTGGAACATAAAATGGTTCTGAAACTTTTTGCACTATCTTTCTATAAAAAATGTTTATTTTTCCTAATTTGTTCAGAATTTTTGGAGTAACAGAGGTATGGTGATTGATCAGATTACTACAGACTGTCCTGTTTAAGACAGATTCTGTTTTTGATGCATTGTTTTGCTCGTTTTGATGAAACTGTCGATTTTTATCGGTGGTATAAGCCATGAAAAAGTTATATTACAGTATATACAATGCAAAAACGAAATATGAATTGGTTTTCAACAGTACTTAGAGTAGTGATTTGCTTTATTATACTAATGGATCTTACCAAACTTTCTGTTGAGTTTTGTGTGGATGAAGTGATCAAAGATCGAGGAGGTTTTGATATGAGGAGAAGGAGGAGAGGCAAGAGATCAAGCTTGGGGATGCCCAAGGCACCCCAGGTAAATATTTCAAGGAGACTCAAGCGTCTAACCTTGGGTATGCCCCGGAAGGCATCCCATCTTTCTTCAAGGAGTATCGGTATGTTTTCGGTTTCATTTCCTTCACATGATATGTGCAAATGTTGGAGCGTCTTTTGCATTTAGCTTTTAAATTTTTATTTTATGCACCATGCTAGTATGAGATAGTACATGGTTTATTAATAGAATGCTCATTGCACTTCACTTATATCTTTTGAGTATGGCCTTTATAGAATGCTTCATGTGCTTCACTTATATCATTTGAAGTTTGGATTGCCTCTCTCTCTTCACATAGAAAACCATTGTTTGAAGAATGCTCTTTTGCTTCACTTATATTTATTAGATCATGGTATTTTGTAGAAAGAATTAAACTCTCATGCTTCACTTATATCTATTTAGAGAGTCAAAAGGAATTGGTCAATTGCATGGTTAGTCATAAAATCCTATATAAAACTTCTGGATCGTTGAATACGATATGTTTGATTCCTTGCAATAGTTTTGCGATATAAAGATGGAATATGTGGGAGGTACTAGTAAATAGTAGTGGTTAGTAGGAATATTGGTGTTAAGGTTTGTGATTTCCGAAGCATGCATGTATAGTCTCTCGTTATGCTATGATGTTGGAGCATGATTTATTATTGATTGTCTTCCTTATGAGTGGTGGTCGGGGACGAGCAATGGTATTTTCCTACCAATCTATCCCCCTACGGGCATGCGTAATAGTACTTTGATTCGAGGGCTAATAAACTTTTGCAATAAGTATATGAGTTCTTTATGACTAATGTGAGTCCATGGATTATACGCACTCTTACCTTTCCACAATTTGCTAGCCTCTACGTTACCGTGCATTGCCCTTTCTCACATCGAGACGTGGTGCAAACTTCACAGGTGCATCCAAACCCTGTGATATGATACACTCTATCACACATAAGCCTTATTATATCTTCCTCAAAATAGCCACTATACCTACCTATTATGACTTTTCCATGGCCATTCCGAGATATATTGCCATGCAACTTCCACCGCTTC
Organism: Triticum aestivum; assembly: GCF_018294505.1. Taxonomy (NCBI): domain Eukaryota; kingdom Viridiplantae; phylum Streptophyta; class Magnoliopsida; order Poales; family Poaceae; genus Triticum; species Triticum aestivum. The sequence continues at coordinate 116,996,129 of NC_057794.1, read as the reverse complement.
CGTTTGATGACTTGAGAATTCATTGTCATATTGCTTTGCATGATCTATAGCTGACATAGTAGTTGTGGCTCAGCCATCGTTCATCATTTTTCATACATGTTACGCTAGATCATTGCACATCCTAGTACATTGCTAGAGGCATTCATATAGTCATATTTTGTCATAGGTATCGAGCTGTAATATTGAGTTGTAAGTAAATAGAAGAGTGATGATCATCATTATTCATTTTTAGAGCAGTGCCCCAGTGAGGAAAGGATGATGGAGACTAGGATTCCCCCACAAGTCGGGATGAGACTCCGGACAATGAGAGAAAAAATATATAAAAAGAAAAAAATAAATAGAAAAAAGTAAAATATAAATATAAATAAAAATATAAATAAAATAAATAAATAAACAAAGAGAGAAGGGGCATTGTCAGTATCCTTTACCACACTTGTGCTTCAAAGTAGCACCATGTTTTTCATATGGAGAGTCTCCTATGTTGTCACTTTCATATACTAGTGGGAATTTATCATTATAGGATTAGATGCACGCCCACTTAGTTTTCATATTGAGCTTTCACACACTTATAGCTCTTAGTGCATTCGTTGCATGGCAATCCCTACTCCTCATGTTGATATCAATTGATGGGCATCTCCATAGCCCGTTGGTTAGCCGCATCGATGTGAGACTTTCTACTTTTTTGTCTTCTCTATATTTATCCCTATCATTATACTCTATTCCACACGTAGTGCTATAACCATGGCTTGAGCTCATGTATTGCGTGAGAGTTGAAAAAGCTAAAGCGCGTTAGAAAGTATGAACCAATTGCTCGGCTTGTCATCGGGGTTGTGCATGATAAATACTTTGTGTTAAGAAGACAGAGCATGAAAAGACTATATGATTTTGTAGGGATAGCTTTCTTTAGCATTGATATTTTGAAAGACAAGATTGTTTGTTGGGATGCCTGAATATTGATATCTTTATGTAAAATTATAGACTATTGTTTTGAATCACTTATGTCTTAATATTCATGCCATGATTAGATATATGATCAAGTTTATGCTAGGTAGTATTCCACATAAAAAATTATCTTTTTTATCATTTACCTACTCGAGGACGAGAAGGAATTAAGCTTGGGGGTGCTGATACGTCTCCATCGTATCTATAATTTTTGATTGTTTCATGCCAATATTATACAACTTTCACATATTTTTGGCACATTTTATATGATTTATTAGACTAACCTATTGATCCAGTGCCCAGTGCCAATTCCTGTTTTCTGCATGTTTTTGTATCACAGAGTATCCATATCAAACAAAGTCCAAATGCAATAAAATTTCACGAAGAATTATTTTGGAATATATGTGATTTTGGGGAGTTGGAATCACCACAAACGGAGGTCCACACAGGGCACAAGACACCGACGCACCACCGTTGAGCCAGGCGCGCGGTGGTGGGTTGTGCCCACCTCGTACGTCGGTTGGGGCTCTACTTCGGGCGAAAGGAAGCTTATATCCGGAAAAAATCATGTTAAAATCTCAGCGCAATCGGAGTTACGGATCTCCAGAAATATAAGAAATGGTTTTCAGCCAGATCTGGGCAACACGAAACAGAAGAGAATAGAGAGGGAGATCCAATCTCGGAGGGGCTCCCGCCCCTCTGTCGCCATGGAGACCAAGGACCAGAGGGGGAACTTTCCTCCCATCTAGGGGGGAGGCCAAGGAAGAAGGAGAAGAAGAAGAAGGAGGAGGAGGGGGATCTCTCCCCCTCGCTTCTGGTGGTGCCGGAGTGCCACCGGGGCAACGATCGGGACGATGATCTAAATCGACAATCTTGCTACCGTCAACACCAACTCCCCCCCCCCCCTCTATGCAGCGGTATAACACCTCTTCTCCCTGCTGTAATCTCTACTTAAACATGGTGCTCAACTCCATATATTATTTCCCAATGATCTATGGTTATCCTATGATGTATGAGTAGATTCGTTTTGTCCTGTGGGTTAATCGTGATCTTGGTTGGTATGATTGTATATTTTATTTATGGTGCTGTCCTACGGTGCCCTCTGTTCTTGCGTAAACATGAGGGGCCCCACTGTAGGGTGTTGCAGTATGTTCATGGCTCGCTTAGGGTGGGTTGCGAGAGTGACAGAAACTTAAACCCGAGTAGGTGGGGTATGACGTATGGGAATAAAGAGGACTTGATACATAATGCTATGGTTGGGTTTCACGACCTTAATAATCTTTAGTAATTGTGGATGCTTGCTAGAGTTCCAATCATAATTGCATGTGATCCAAGTAGATAAAGTATCTTAGCTCATGCCTCTCCCTCATATAAAGTTGCAAGAATGATTATCGGTACTAGTTTATCGATTGCCTAGGGACAAATAACTTTCTTGTTGACACAAACCCTTTTACTAAACACCTAACTTTTATTATCTTGCAAAGTACTTATAGTTTTGTTCTTGCAAAGTAGTTCTAGCATCACACCTACAAACCATTTTCATACTTGTTTCCGGTAAAGCAAACGTCAAGCGTGTGTAGAGTTGTATTGGTGGTCGATAGAACTTGAGAGAATATTTGTTCTAAGTTTAGCTCCTCGTTGGGTTTGACACTCTTATTTATCCAAAAAGCTACAAATGATCCCCTATACTTGTGGGTTATCAGTGCTCCTGCTACCTCTTGAGCATGCGTTGGTTTACCCTTGAAGAGGAAAGGGTGATGCAGCAAAGTAGCGTAAGTATTTCCCTCAATTTTTGAGAACCAAGGTATCAATCCAGTAGGAGACTACATGCAAATCGCCTAGTACCTGCACAAACAATCAAGAACCTTGCAACCAACGTGATAAAGGGGTTGTCAATCCCTTCACGGCCACTTGCAAAAGTGAGATCTGATAAAGATAATAAGATAAATATTTTTGCAATTTTTGTTGTATAGATTGGAAAATAAATAGTAAACTAGAATTATAGATCGGAAACTTATCTGATGTAAAGTAGACCCGGGGGCCATAGGATTCACTAGTGGCTTCTCTCATGATAGCATAAATTACAGTGGGTGAACAAATTACTGCCAAGCAATTGATAGAAAAGCGCATAGTTATGAGAATATCTAGGCATGATCATGAACATAGGCATCACGTCCGTGTCAAGTAGACCGACACGATTCTGCATCTACTACTATTACTCCACACATCGACCGCTATCCAGCATGCATCTAGAGTATTAAGTTCATAAGAACAGAGTAACGCATTAGGCAAGATGACATGATGTAGAGGGATAAACTTAAGAAATATGATATAAACCCCATCTTTTTATCCTCGATGGCAACAATACAATACGTGCCTTGCTGCCCCTACTGTCACTGGGAAAGGACACCGCAAGATTGAACCCAAAGCTAAGCATTTCTCCCATTGCAACAAAGATCAATCTAATAGGCCAAACTAAACCGATAATTCGAAGAGACTTGCAAAGATATCAAATCATGCAAATAAGAATTCATAGAAGAACCAAATATTGTTCATAGATAATCTTGATCATAAACCCACAATTCATCGTATCTCGGCAAACACACCACAAAAAGTATTACATCGAATAGATCTCCAAGAACATCAAGGAGAACTTTGTATTGAGAACCAAAGAGAGAGAAGAAGCCATCTAGCTAATAACTATGGACCCGAAGGTCTGTGGTAAACTACTCACACATCATCGGAGAGGCTATCATGCTGATGTACAAGCCCTCCGTGATCGAATACCCCTCCGGCAGATTGCCAAAAAAGGCCCCAAGATGGGATCTCACGGGTACAGAAGGTTGCAGCAGTGGAAAAGTGGTTTCGTGCTCTCTTGGATGGTTTTAGGGTACATGAGTATATATAAGCGAAAGAAGTACGTCGGGGGAGCTCCATGGACATCAAACATCCAAAACAGATAATATAATAGCATGGAACAATCAAAAATTATAGATACGTTGGAGACGTATCAAGCATCCCCAAGTTTAATTCCTGCTCGTCCTCGAATAGGTAAATGATAAAAACTGAATTTTTGATGTGGAATGCTACCTAACATAATTTTCAATGTAATTTTCTTTATTGTGGCATGAATATTCAGATTCGAAAGATTCAAGACAAAAGTTTAATATTGACATAAAAACAATAATACTTCAAGCATACTAACCAAGCAATTATGTCTTCTCAAAATAACATAGACAAAGAAAGCTCATCCCTACAAAACCATATAGTTTGGCCATGCTTCATTTTCGTCACACAAAATGCTCCCATCATGCACAACTCCGAAGACAAGCCAAGCAATTGTTTCATACTTTAGTATTCTCAAACTTTTTCAACTTTCACGCAATACATGAGCGCAATCCATGGACATAGCACTATGGGTGGAATAGAATATGATGATGGAGGTTGTATGGAGAAGACAAAAAAAGGAGAAAGTCTCACATTGACGCAGCTAATCAACAGGCTATGGAGATGCCCATCAGTTGATGTCAATGAGAGGAGTAGGGATTGTCATGCAACGGATGCACTAGATCTATAAATGTATGAAAGCTTAACAAAAGAAACTAAGTGGGTGTGCGTCCAACTTGCTTGCTCACGAAGACCTAGGGCATTTTGAGGAAGCCCATTGTTGGAATATACAAGCCAAGTTCTATAATGAAAAATTCCCACTAGTATATGAAAGTGACAAAATAAGAGACTCTCTATCATGAAGATCATGGTTCTACTTTGAAGCACAATTGTGGAAAAAGGATAGTAACATTGCCCCTTCTCTCTTTTTCTCTCATTTTTTGGGCCTTCTCTTTTTTTGGCCTTTCTCTCTTTTTTTCCTCACGGAACAATGATCTAACAATGATGATCATCACACTTATAATAATGATGATCATCACACTAGATTCAAGACAAAAGTTTAATATTGACATAAAAACAATAATACTTCAAGCATACTAACAAAGTAATCATGTCTTCTCAAAATAACATGGCCAAAGAAAGCTATCCCTACAAAATCATATAGTCTGGCTATTCTCCATCTTCACCACACAAAGTATTCAAATCATGCACAACCCCGATGATAAGCCAAGCAATTGTTTCATATTTTTGATGTTCTCAAACTTTTTCAATCTTCACGCAATATATGAGCGTGAGCCATGGATATAGCACTATAGGTGGAATAGAAGGGTGGTTGTGGAGAAGACAAAAAGGGAGAAGATAGTCTCACATCAACTAGGTGTATCAACGGTCTATGGAGATTCCCATTAGTAGATATCAATGTGAGTGAGTAGGGATTGCCATGCTACGGATGCACTAGAGCTATAAATGCATGAAAGATCAACAAAAGAAACTAAGTGGGTGTGCATCCAACTTGCTTGCTCACGAAGACCTAGGGCATTTGAGGGAGCCCTTTATTGGAATATACAAGCCAAGTTCTATAATGAAAAATTCCCACTAGTATATGAAAGTGACAAAATAAGAGACTCTCTATCATGAAGATCATGGTGCTACTTTGAAGCACAAGTGTGGAAAGGATAGTAACATTGCCCCTTCTCTCTTTTTCTCTCATTTTTTTGGGCCTTCTTTTTTTTTATTTGGCCTTTCTCTCACTTTATTTTCCTCACGGGACAATGCTCTAATAACGATGATCATCACACTTCTATTTATTTACAACTCAAAAATTACAACTCGATACTAGAAAAAAATGACTCTATATGAATGCCTCCAGTAGTGTACCGGGATGTTCAAAGATTCAAGAGTGACATGTATAAAAATTATGAGCGATGGCTTTTCCACAAATACGATGTCAACTGCATGATCATGCAAGGCAATATGACAATGATGGAGCGTGACAATGATGGAACGGTGGAAAGTTGCATGGCAATATATCTCGGAATGGCTATGGAAATGCCATAATAGGTAGGTATTGTGGCTGTTTTGAGGAAGATATAATGAGGTTTATGTGTGAAAGAGCGTATCATATCACGGGGTTTGGATGCACCGGCGAAGTTTGCACCAACTCTCGAGGTGAGAAAGGGCAATGCACGGTACCGAAGAGGCTAGCAATGATGGAAGGGTGAGAGTGCGTATAATCCATGGACTCAACATTAGTCATAAAGAACTCACATTCTTATTGCAAAAAACTACAAGTCATCAAAACCAAGCACTACGCGCATGCTCCTAGGGGGATAGATTGGTAGGAAAAGACCATCGCTCATCCCTGACCACCACTCATAAGGAAGGCAATCAAAGAACACCTCATGCTTCAAATTTGTCACACAACGGTTACCATACATGCATGCTACGGGACTTGGAAACCTCAACACAAGTATTTCTCAATTTCACAATTACTTAACTAGCATGACTCTAATATCACCATCTTCATATCTCAAAACAATCATCAAGTATCAAACTTCTCATAGTATTCAATGCACACTATATGGAAGTTTTTATTATACCCATCTTGGGTGCCTATCATATTAGGACTAATTTTATAGCCAAAGCAAATTACCATGTTGTTCTAAAAGACTCTCAAAATAATATAAGTGAAGAATGAGAGATCAAAAATTTCTATAAAATAAAACCACCACCATGCTCTAAAAAGATATAAGTGAAGCACTGAGCAAATATTATCTAGCTCAAAAGATATAGGTGAAGCACATAGAGTATTCTAATAAATTCCGATTCATGTGTCTCTCTCCAAAAGTTGTGTACAGAAAGGATGATTGTGGTAAACTAAAAAATCAAAGAATCAAATCATACAAGACACTCCAAGCAAAACACATATCATGTGGTGAATAAAAATATAGCCTCAAGTAAAGTTACCGATAGACGAAGACGAAAGAGGGGATGCCTTCCGGGGCATCCCCAAGCTTAGGCTTTCGGTTGTCCTTGAATTTTACCTTGGGGTGCCTTGGGAATCCCCAAGCTTAGGCTCTTTCCACTCCTTGTGCCAAAATCCATCAAATCTTTGCCCAAAAACTTTAAAACTTCACAACACAAAACTCAATAGAAAATCTCATGAGCTCCGTTAGTATAAGAAAACAAACCACCACTTTAATGTACTGTACTGAACTCATCATTTATTTATATTGGTGTTAAACCTACTGTATTCCAACTTCTCTATCGTTCAAAGCCCCCGATACTAGCCATAGATTCATCAAAATAAGCAAACAACGCACCAAAAACAGAATCTGTCAAAAACAGAACAGGCTCTAGCAATCTGGAGGTTTCGAATACTTCTGTAACTCCAAAAATTCTGAAAAATTAGGGTAACCTAAATAATTTGTATATTGATCTACTGCAGTTAGAATTGGTATTTTATCGCTCTCTGGTAAAAAATGAAAATTATTCTCGTGAGCACATACTTACTGTTTTTATCAGCAAGATCAAATAACAATCACTCAAGAAGATCCTAAAGGCTTTACTTGGCACAAACACTAATTAAAACATAAAAAACACAACCATAATAGAGGATAGATGGTTTACTTATTACTAAACAGGAACAACAAGTAAAGAACAAAAATAAAATTGTGTTGCCTCCCAACAAGCGCTATCGTTTAGCGCCCCTAGCTAGGCATAAAAACAAGAATAGATCTAGGTATTGCCATCATTTATGTTTTTAATAGGGTTATGCTCGGATCCGGGAGGTTCCTTACGTTTCCCTTCATACTCGGAGATCTTTAGATCTAGAGCATCCAACCGCTTATTACAAAGAGTGATCAACATATTCATGCGGTGAAGGTTCCCACTAACATTTTTAAGTGGTTCAAGATATTTTTTCAAAATTTTAGTTACTTCGCATATTTTCTCAAAACCTTGGGTTCCCTCTTGAGTATGATGGGTTCCCTTTTCTGGGGGTAGTACTCCTAGTATTCCCTCTATAATCTAATACGCAATACTGGGATGAACGTCAATAAAACTCCCTTTAGCGGCAAAATCCAAGAGTTGTCTATGGGACAAGGTTAGCCCAACATAAAAGTTGCGAAGCAAAATCTTGAAATCCCCCCTATAGTGCAATTACGATAGGATTCTATCATCCTATACCAAGCATCTTTTAAGTTTTCTCCTTGTATTTGTTTCAAGTGAAGAACTTCAAAATCGGGAGACAAAGGAAGAGATGAAGGGATCGCCATGAAGACGAAACAAATGATCTAACACACGGACACACAAGAGGCAAGCGAGAAGAGGCAAATGAAAAAGGGCGAATAAAACGGCAATGGTGAAGTGGGGGAGAGGAAAATGAGAGGCAAATGGTAAATAATGTAATGCGAGGGATAAGAGTTTGTGATGGGTAATTGGTATGTCTTGACTTGAGCATAGATCTCCCCGGCAACGGCGCCAGAAATCCTTCTTGCTACCTCTTGAGCATGCGTTTGTTTTCCCTTGAAGAGGAAAGGGTGATGCAGCAAAGTAGCATAAGTATTTCCCTCAGTTTTTGAGAACCAAGGTATCAATCCAGTAGGAGACTACACGCAAATTGCCTAGTACCTGCATAAACAATCAAGAACCTTGCAACCAACGCGATAAAGGGGTTGTCAATCGCTTCACAGCCACTTGCAAAAGTGAGATCTGATAAAGATAATAAGATAAATATTTTTGGGATTTTTGTTGTATAGATCGGAAAATAAAGATTCCAAAATAAATAGTAAACTATAATTATAGATCGGAAACTTACACGATGAAAAGTAGACCCCCGGGCCATAGGTTTCACTAGTGGCTTCTCTCATGATAGCATAAATTACGGTGGGTGAACAAATTACTGCTGAGCAATTGATAGAAAAGCGCATAGTTATGAGAATATCTAGGCATGATCATGAACATAGGCATCACGTCCGTGTCAAGTAGACCGAAACGACTCTGCATCTACTATTATTACTCCACACATCGACCGCTATCCAGCATGCATCTAGAGTATTAAGTTCATAAGAACAGTAACGCATTAGGCAAGATGACATGATGTAGAGGGATAAACTCAAGCAATATGATATAAACCCCATCTTTTTATCCTCGATGGGAACAATACAATATGTGCCTTGCTGCCCCTGCTGTCACTGGGAAAGGACACTTCAAGATTGAACCCAAATCTAAGCACTTCTCCCATTGCAAGAAAGATCAATCTAGTAGGCCAAACTAAACCAATAATTCGAAGAGACTTGCAAAGATATCAAATCATGCATATAAGAATTCAGAGAAGAACCAAATATTGTTCATAGATAATCTTCATCATAAACCGACAATTCATCGGATCTCGGCAAACACACAACAAAAGGTATTGCATCAAATAGATCTCCAAGAACATTGAGGAGAACTTTGTATTGAGAACCAAAGAGAGAGAAGAAGTCATCTAGCTAATAACTATGGACCCGAAGGTCTGTGGTAAACTACTCACACATCATCGGAGAGGCTATCGTGCTGATATACAAGCCCTCCGTGATCGAATTCCCCTTCGGTAGATTGCCGGAAAAGGCCTGAAGATGGGATCTCACGAGTACATAAGGTTGTGACGGTGGAAATGTGGTTTCGTGGCTCTCCTGGATGGTTTTAGGGTACATGGGTATATATAGGTGAAAGAAGTACGTCGGTGGAGCTCCATGGGGCCCATGAGGGTGGGGGCGCGCCCCCTGCCTCGTGTAAGCTTCACGGACTTCCGGACTTGTACTCCAAGTCTCTTGGGTTGCGTTTGTTCTAGGAAAGATCCATGCGAAGGTTTCATTCCGTTTGGATTCCGTTTGATATTCCTTTTCTGCGAAACACCGAAATAGACAAAAAATAGCAATTTGCACTCGGCCTTTGGTTAATAGGTTAGTCCCAAAAATAATATAAAAGTGCATATTAAAGCCCATTAAACATCGAAAACAGATAATATAATAGCATGGAACAATCAAAAATTATAGATACGTTAGAGACGTATCAAGCATCCCCAAGGTTAATTCCTACTCGTCCTCGAGTAGGTAAATGATAAAAACTGAATTTTTGATGTGGAATGCTACCTAACATAATTTTCAAAGTAATTTTCTTTATTGTGGCATGAATATTCGGATCCGAAAGATTGAAGACAAAATTTTAATATTGACATAAAAACAATAATACTTCAAGCATACTAACCAAGCAATTATGTCTTCTCAAAATAACATAGCCAAAGAAAGCTCATCCCTACAAAATCATATAGTTTGGCCATGCTTCATTTTCGTCACACAAAATGCTCCCATATGCACAACCCCGATGACAAGCCAAGCAAATGTTTCATAATTTAGTATTCTCAAACTTTTTCAACTTGCATGCAATACATGAGCGCGAGCCATGGACATAGCACTATGGGTGGAATAGAATATGATGATGGAGGTTGTGTGGAGAAGACAAAAAAGAAGAAAGTTTCATATTGACGCGGCAAATCAACGGGCTATGGAGATGCCCATCAATTGATGTCAATGCGAGGAGTATGGATTGCCATGCAATAGATGCACTAGAGCTATAAATGTATGAAAGCTCAACAAAAGAAACTAAGTGGGTGTGCGTCCAACTTGCTTGCTCACAAAGACCTAGGGCATTTTGAGGAAGCCCATTGTTGGAATATACAAGCCAAGTTCTATAATGAAAAATTCCCACTAGTATATGAAAGTGACAAAATAAGAGACTCTCTATCATGAAGATCATGGTGCTACTTTGAAGCACAAGTGTGGAAAGGATAGTAACATTGCCCCTTCTCTCTTTTTCTCTCATTTTTTGGGCCTTCTCTTTTTTTATTTGGCCTTTCTCTCACTTTATTTTCCTCACGGGACAATGCTCTAATAATGATGATCATCACACTTCTATTTATTTACAACTCAAAAATTACAACTCGATACTAGAAAAAAATATGACTCTATATGAATGCCTCCAGTAGTGTACCGGGATGTTCAAAGATTCAAGAGTGACATGTATAAAAATTATGAGCGATGGCTTTTCCACAAATACGATGTCAACTGCATGATCATGCAAGGCAATATGACAATGATGGAGCGTGATAATGATGGAACGGTGGAAAGTTGCATGGCAATATATCTCGGAATGGCTATCGAAATGCCATAATAGGTAGGTATTGTGGCTGTTTTGAGGAAGATATAATGAGGTTTATGTGTGAAAGAGCGTATCATATCACGGGGTTTGGATGCACCGGCGAAGTTTCCACCAACTCTCGAGGTGAGAAAGGGCAATGCACGGTACCGAAGAGGCTATCAATGATGGAAGGGTGAGAGTGTGTATAATCCGTGGACTCAACATTAGTCATAAAGAACTCACATACTTATTGCAAAAATCTACAAGTCATCAAAACCAAGCACTACGCGCATGCTCCTAGGGGGATAGATTGGTAGGAAAAGACCATTGCTCGTCCCTGACCGCCACTCATTAAGAAGGCAATCAAAGAACACCGCATGCTCCAATTTGTCACACAACGGTTACCATACGTGCATGCTACGGGACTTGCAAACCTCAACACAAGTATTTCTCAATTTCACAATTACTTAACTAGCATGACTCTAATATCACCATCTTCATATCTCAAAACCATTATTGAGGAAATCGTTAACTGGTAACTGCTCGGTTGGCTGGCGAGTAGGGGATTAATAGGCTAATCGGCAAGTTAATCGGCCATTTAATCAATTAATCGGATGATTTATCAGTTTATCGGCTACTCGGTGACCCTATGAGTAGGGATTAATCGACAAGTTAACTGGTTAATCGGATGAATTCTTGAACAGGGCTCAAAACAATCATCAAGTATCAAACTTCTCATAGTATTCAGTGCACTCTATATGGAAGTTTTTATTATACCCATCTTGGATGCCTATCATATTAGGACTAATTTTATAGCCAAAGAAAATTACGATGCTGTTCTAAAATACCTTCAAAATAATATAAGTAAAGTATGAGAGATCAATAATTTCTATAAAATAAAACCACCACCGTGCTCTAAAAAGATATAAGTGAAGCACTAGAGCAAAAATTATCTAGATCAAAAGATATAAGTGAAGCACATAGAGTATTCTAATAAATTCCGATTCATGAGTGTCTCTCCAAAAGGTGTGTACAGAAAGGATGATTGTGGTAAAGTAAAAAAAAGCAAAGAATCAAATCATACAAGACGCTCCAAGCAAAACACATATCATGTGGTGAATAAAAATATAGCCTCAAGTAAAGTTACCGATAGACGAAGACGAAAGAGGGGATGCCTTCCGGGGCATCCCCAAGCTTAGGCTTTTGGTTGTCCTTGAATTTTAACTTGGGGTCCCTTGGGCATCCCAAGCTTAGTCTCTTGCCACTCCTTGTTCCAAAATCCATCAAATCTTTACCCAAAAACTTGAAAACTTCACAACACAAAACTCAACAGAAAATCTCATGAGCTCCATTAGTATAAGAAAACAAACCACCACTTTAATGTACTATAATGAACTCATTTTTTATTTATATTGGTGTTAAACCTATTGTATTCCAACTTATATATGGTTCAAAGCCCCCGATACTAGCCATATATTCATCAAAATAAACAAACAACACACGAAAAACAGAATCTGTCAAAAACAGAACAGTCTGTAGCAATCTGGAGGTTTCGAATACTTCTGTAACTCCAATTTTTTTGGAAAAATTAGGAAAACCTAAATAATTTGTATATTGATCTACTGCAGTTGGAATTGGTATTTTGTCGCTCCCTGGTAAAACATTAAAATTATTCTTGTGAGCGCATACTTTCTGTTTTTATCAGCAAGATCAAATAACAATCACCCAAGAAGATCCTAAAGGCTTTACTTGGCACAAACACTAATTAAAACATAAAAACACAACCATAACAAAGGATAGATGATTTATTTATTACTAAACAGGAACAAAAAGTAAAGAACAAAAATAAAATTGGATTGCCTCCCAACAAGCGGTATCGTTTAACGCCCCTAGCTAGGCATAAAAACAAGAATAGATCTAGGTATTGCCATCTTTTATCTTTTTAATAGGGTTATGCTCCGATCTGGGAGGTTCCTTAGGTTTCCCTTTATACTTGGAGATGTTTAGATCTAGAGCATCCAACCTCTTATTACAAAGAGTGATCAACATATTCATGCGGTGAAAGTTCCCGCTAACATTCTAAGGGGTTCGAGAGATTTTTGCAAAATTTTAGTTACTTCGCATATTTTCTCAAAAACTTGGGTTCCCTCTTGAGTATGATGGAGTCCCTTTTGTGGGGGTAGTACTCCTACTATTCCCTCTATAATCTCATACGCAATACTGGGATCAACGTCAATAAAACTCCCTTTAGCGGCAAAATCCAAGAGTTGTTTATGGGACATGGTTAGCCCAACATAAAAATTGCGAAGCAAAATCTTGAAATCCCCCCTATAGTGCAATTACGATAGGATTCTATCATCCTATACCAAGCATCTTTTAAGATTTCTCCTTGTCTTTGTTTGATGTGAAGAACTACAAAATCAGGAGAGAAAGGAAGAGATGAAGGGCTCACCATGAAGGATCTAACACACAGACAAAAAAGAGGCAAGCGAGAAAAGGCGAACGAAAAAGGGAAAATAAAACAGCAAAGGTGAAGTGGGGGAGAGGAAAACGAGAGGCAAAAGGCAAAAAATGTAATGCGAGGGATAAGAGTTTCTGATGGGTACTTGGTATGTCCTGACTTGAGCGTAGATCTCGCTGGCAATGGCCAGAAATCCTTCTTGCTACCTCTTGAGCATGCATTGGTTTTCCCTTGAAGAGGAAAGGGTGATCCAGCAAAGTAGCGTGAGTATTTCCCTTAGTTTTTGAGAACCAAGGTATCAATCCAGTAGGAGACTACACGCAAATTGCCTAGTACCTACACAAACAATCAAGAACCTTGCAACCAACGCGATAAAGGGGTTGTCAATCCCTTCACGGCCACTTGCTAAAGTGAGATCTGATAAAGATAATAAGATAAATATTTTTGGTATTTTTTTTGTATAGATTGGAAAATAAAGATTGCAAAATTAATAGTAAACTAGAATTATAGATCGGAAACTTACATGATGTAAAGTAGACCCGGGGGCCATAGGTTTCACTAGTGGCTTCTCTCATGATAGCATAAATTACGGTGGGTGAACAAATTACTGCCGAGCAATTGATAGAAAAGCGCATAGTTATGAGAATATCTAGGCATGATCATGAACATAGGCATCATGTCCGTGTATGGTAGACTGAAACAATTCTGCATCTACTACTATTACTCCACACATCGACCGCTATCCAGCATGCATCTAGAGTATTAAGTTCATAAGAACAGAGTAACGCATTAGGCAAGATGACATGATGTAGAGGGATAAACTCAAGCAATATGATATAAATCCCATATTTTTATCCTCGATGGCAACAATACAATACGTGCCTTGCTGCCCCTGCTGTCACTGGGAAAGGACACCGCAAGATTGAACCCAAAGCAAAGCACTTCTCCCATTGCAAGAAAGATCAATCTAGTAGGCCAAACTAAACTGATAATTCAAAGAGACTTGCAAAGATATCAAATCATGCATATAAGAATTCAGAGAAGAACCAAATATTATTCCTAGATAATCTTGATCATAAACCCACAATTCATCGGATCTCGGCAAGCACACCGCAAAAAGTATTACATCGAATAGATCTCCAAGAACACCGAGGGGAACTTTGTATTAAGAACCAAAGAGAGAGAAGAAGCCATCTAGCTAATAACTTTGGACCCGAAGGTCTGTGGTAAACTACTCACACATCATCGGAGAGGCTATGGTGTTGATGTAGAAGCCCTCCATGATCGAATCCCCCTCCGGCAGATTGCTGGAAAAGGCCCCAAGATGGGATCTTACGGGTACAGAAGGTTGCGGCAGTGGAAAAATGGTTTCGTGGCTCTCCTGGATGGTTTTAGGGTACATGGATATATATAGGTGAAAGAAGTACGTCGGTCGAGCTCCGTGGGGCCCACGAGGGTGGGGGCGCGCCTACCCCCTGGGCACACCCCCTGCCTCGTGGAAGCTTCATAGACTTCCAGACTTGTACTCCAAGTCTCCTGGATTGCATTTGTTCCAAGAAAGATCCTCGCGAAGCTTTCGTTCTGTTTGGATTCCATTTGATATTCCTTTTCTGTGAAACACTGAAATAGGCAAAAAAAACAGCAATTTGCATGGGGCCTTCAGTTAATAGGTTAGTCCCAAAAATAATATAAAAGTGCATATTAAAGCCCATGAAACACCAAAACAGATAATATAATAGCATGGAACAATAAAAAATTATAGATACGTTGGAGACGTATCAGCTCCCGCAGCCGAGGAGGTGCCGCTAGTCCGCGTTGCTGAGCCTCGGGCTCCAACTTGGGCAAGGCACATCGTCCGCTTCCTCCAAACCAGAAAACTCCCCGGCGACCCAGATGAAGCTGAGGAAGTAGCCCGGAGGGCCATTATATATCAGTTTGTCGATGACACTCTATATAGAAGGAGGCCCAACGATGTGAAATTGAAGTGTGTCTACCGGGAGGATGGAAAGGAACTGCTGGCTGAGATTCATAGAGGAATGTGTGGCTCACACATTGGATCAAAGGCATTAGTTGGAAAAGCATTCCGGGAAGGATTCTATTGGCCCACAGCCCTCCAAGACGCAGTTGAGATCGTCACGACTTGTGAAGCCTGTCAGTTCCATTCCAAGAAAACACACCTGCCTGCCCAAGCTCTTCAGATAATCCCTCTGTCATGGCCATTTTCGGTCTAGGGGCTCGATATCCTCAGCCTCTTCCCCCGAGCAATCGAGGGCTTTGAATTCTTGTTCGTTGCCATCCACAAGTTTACAAAGTGTCCGAAGTGACTGCCGTGAGGAAGGTGACTGCTCAGTCAGCTATCAACTTCTTGAAAGAATTGGTGTGTCGTTTCGGAGTTTCGTCAAGGATCATCACTAACAATGGCACCCAATTCACGAGCCACGCCTTCATGCAATATGTTGAAACCCTCGGATGCAAGATCTCATTTTCCCCTGTGGCACACCCCCGAAGCAATGGACAAGCTGAGAGGGTGAACGTTGAAGTGCTTCGTGGACTCAAGACAAGAACTTTCGATACGCTGCAGAAGCACGGCAGGCGGTGGATCGAGGAGTTGCTAGTAGTTCTCTGGTCCCTTAGAACGACACCTAATCGAGCTACCGGACAGACTCCCTTCTCGCTGGTCTATGAGGCAGAAGTAATTATCCCCACAGAACTCATTTATGGGTCTCCTCGGGTGCTTGCCTACGATGAAGTAGTGCAAGATCAGCACCGGCGTGACGACGATGTGCTACTTGAGGAGAACCGTCTCCGGGCCGCTACGCGTGCTGCACGCTATCAGCAAGCTCTGCGTCGCTATCACAACCGCAGGATTTATGCCTGGTGTCTTGAGGAAGGTGACCTTGTCCATAGGCGTGTTCAGTCCGCCAAGGGTACACACAAGTTATCACCGAAGTGGGAAGGCCCTTACCGGGTAGTACGAGTCTCTAGACCCGACGCAGTCCATCTGGAGACCGGAGATGGCACACCGTTGCAAAGCTCATGGAACATTGAGCATCTCCGTAAGTTCTACCCGTAAGGCGCAGCGGCTGCCGGGCCCTGCCCGGCAGCCACCCATTGTACATGGCATTCCTGAAGTAGCATGTAACCCCTTGTACAAGTTGGGGCGATGACCCCTGATGTCTACTACACAACCTTCTTCTTGTAGACATTGTTGGGCCTCAAAGTGCAGAGGTTTGTAGGACAGTAGAAAATTTCCCTCAAGTGGATGGCCTAAGGTTTATCAATCCGTAGGAGGCATAGGATGAAGATGGTCTCTCTCAAGCAACCCTGCAACCAAATAACAAAGAGTCTCTTGTGTCCCCAACACACCCAATGCAATGGTAAATTGTATAGGTGCACTAGTTCGGCGAAGAGATGGTGATACAAGTGGTATATGGATAATAGATATAGGTTTCTGTAATCTGAAAATATAAAAACAGCAAGGTAACTAATGATAAAAGTGAGCGTAAACGGTATTTCAATGCGTTGAAACAAGGCCCAGGGTTCATACTTTCACTAGTGCAAGTCCTCTCAACAATAATAACATAATTGGATCATATAACTATCCCTCAACATGCAACAAAGAGTTACTCCAAAGTCACTAATAGCGGAGAACAAACGAAGAAATTATGGTACGGTACGAAACCACCTCAAAGTTATTCTTTCAAATCAATCCGTTGGGCTATTCCTATAAGTGTCACAAACAACCCTAGAGTTCGTACTAGAATAACACCTTAAGACACAAATCAACCAAAACCCTAATGTCACCTAGATACTCCAATGTCACCTCAAGTATCCGTGGGTATGATTATACGATATGCATCACACAATCTCAGATTCATCTATTCAACCAACGCATAGAACCTCAAAGAGTGCCCCAAAGTTCTACCAGAGGGTCAAGACGAAAACGTGTGCCAACCCCTATGCATAGATTCCCAAGGTCATGGAACCCGCAAGTTGATCACCAAAACATACATCAAGTGGATTAATAGAATACCCCATTGTCACCACAAGTATCCCACGCAAGACATACATCAAGTGTTCTCAAATCCTTAAAGACTCAATCCAATAAGATAACTTTAAAGGGAAAACTCAATCCATTACAAGAGAGTAGAGGGGGAAAACATCATAAGATCCAACTCTAATAGAAAACCTCGCAATACATCAAGATCGTACCACCTCAAGAACACGAGAGAGAGAGAGAGAGAGAGATCAAACACATAGCTACTGGTACATACCCTCAGCCCCGAGGGAGAACTACTCCCTCCTCGTCATGGAGAGCGCTGGGATGATGAAGATGGCCACCGGAGAGGGATTCCCCCTCCGGCAGGGTGCCGGAACGGGTCTAGATTGGTTTTCGGTGGCTACAGAGGCTTCTGGCGGCGGAACTCCCGATCTATTGTGCTCCCCGAAGTTTTTAGGGTATATGGGTAAATATGGGAGGAAGAAGTACGTCGGTGGACCTCCGGGCTGTCCATGAGGCAGGGGGCGCGCCCAGGGGGTATGCGCCCCACCCTCGTGGGCAGCCTGGGACTCTCCTGGTCCAACTCCGGTACTCTGTGGGCTTCTTCTGGTCCAAAAATAAGTTCCGTGAAGTTTCAGGTCAATTGGACTCCATTTGATTTTCCTTTTCTGCGATACTCTAAAACAAGGAAAAAACATAAACCGGCACTAGGCTCTGGGTTAACAGGTTAGTCCCAAAAATAATATAAAAGTGTATAATAAAGCCCATAAACATCCAAAACAGATAATATAATAGCATGGAACAATCAAAAATTATAGATACGTTGGAGACGTATCAGCATCCCCAAGCTTAATTCCTGCTCGTCCTCGAGTAGGTAAATGATAAAAACAGAATTTTTGATGTGGAATGCTACCTAACATATTTCTCTATGTAATTCTTTATTGTGGCAAGAATATTCATATCCATAAGATTCAAGACAAAAGTTTAATATTGACATAAAAACAATAATACTTCAAGCATACTAACAAAGTAATCATGTCTTCTCAAAATAACATGGCCAAAGAAAGCTATCCCTACAAAATCATATAGTCTGGCTATGCTCCATCTTCACCACACAAAGTATTCAAATCATGCACAACCCCGATGACAAGCCAAGAAATTGTTTCATATTTTTGATGTTCTCAAACTTTTTCAATCTTCACGCAATATATGAGCGTGAGACATGGATATAGCACTATAGGTGGAATAGAAGGGTGGTTGTGGAGAAGACAAAAAGGGAGAAGATAGTCTCACATCAACTAGGCGTATCAACGGTCTATGGAGATGCCCATTAGTAGATATCAATGTGAGTGAGTAGGGATTGCCATGCTATGGATGCACTAGAGCTATAAATGCATGAAAGCTCAACAAAAGAAACTAAGTGGGTGTGCATCCAACTTGCTTGCTCACGAAGACCTAGGGCATTTGAGGGAGCCCATTATTGGAATATACAAGCCAAGTTCTATAATGAAAAATTCCCACTAGTATATGAAAGTGACAACATAAGAGACTCTCTATCATGAAGATCATGGTGCATCTTTGAAGCACAAGTGTGGTAAAAGGATAGTAGCATTGCCCCTTTTTATTTTCTTTTTTTATTTGGCCTTTATTTTTTTATTTGGCCTTTCTTTTTTTGGCCTTTTTTTGGGACAATGCTCTATTAATGATGATCATCACACTTCTATTTATTTACAACTCAAAGATTACAACTCGATACTAGAACAAAGTATGACTCTATATGAATGCCTCCGGCAGTGTACCGGGATGTGCAATGAATCAAGAGTGACATGTATGAAAGAATTATGAACGGTGGCTTTTCCACAAATACAATGTCAACTACATAATCATGCATAGCAATATGACAATGATGGTGCGTGTCATAATAATGGAACGGTGGAAAGTTGCATGGCAATATATCTCGGAATGGCTATGGAAATGCCATAATAGGTAGGTATGGTGGCTGTTTTGAGGAAGGTATATGGTGGGTTTATGATACCGGCGAAAGGTGCGCGGTATTAGAGAGGCTAGCAATGGTGGAAGGGTGAGAGTGCGTATAATCCATGGACTCAACATTAGTCATAAAGAACTCACATACTTATTGCAAAAATCTATTAGTTATCGAAACAAAGTACTATGCGCATGCTCCTAGGGGGATAGATTGGTAGGAAAAGACCATCGCTCGTCCCCGGCCACCACTCATAAGGAAGACAATCAATAAATAAGTCATGCTCCGACTTCGTCACATAACGGTTCACCATACGTGCATGCTACGGGAATCACAAACTTCAACACAAGTATTTCTCAAATTCACAACTACTCAACTAGCATGACTTTAATATCACTATCTCCATATCTCAAAACAATTATCAAGTATCAAACTTCTCTTAGTATTCAATGCACTTTATATGAAAGTTTTTATTATATCCCTCTTGGATGCCCATCATATTAGGACTGAATTCATAACCAAAGAAAATTACCATGATGTTTAGGACTCTCAAAATAATATAAGTGAAGCATGAGAGTTCATATATTTTTATAAAATAAAACCACCACCATGCTCTAAAAGGATATAAGTGAAGCACTAGAGCAAATGACAAACTACTCCGAAAGATATAACTGAAGATCAATGAGTAGTCGAATAATCATGCAACTATATGAAGACTCTCTAACATTAAAGAATTTCAGATCTTGGTATTTTATTCAAACAGCAAGCAAAACTAAAGAAAATAAAATGACGCTCCAAGCAAAACACATATCATGTGGTAAATAAAAATATAGCTCCAAGTAAAGTTACCGATGAACGAAGGCGAAAGAGGGGATGCCCCGGAGGGCATCCCCAAGCTTAGGATTTTGGTTGTCCTTGAATATTACCTTGGTGTTCCTTGGGCATCCCCAAGCTTAGGCTCTTGCCACTCCTTATTCCATAGTCCATCGAATCTTTACCCAAAACTTGAAAACTTCACAACACAAAACTTAACGGAAAACTCGTAAGCTCTGTTAGCGAAAGAAAACAAAACACCACTTCAAGGTACTGTAATGAACTCATTCTTTATTTATATTGGTGTTAAACCTACTGTATTCCAACTTCTCTATGGTTTATAAACTATTTTACTAGCCATAGATTCATTAAAATAAGCAAACAACACACGGAAAACAGAATCTGTCAAAAACAGAACAGTCTGTAGTAATCTGTAACTAACGCAAACTTCTGGAACCCAAAAATTCTAAAATAAATTTCTGGACCTGAGGAATTTATATATTAATCATATGCAAAAAGAATTAACTAAATATCACTCTCCAATAAAAAATGGCAGCTAATCTCGTGAGTGCTAAAGTTTCTGTTTTTTACAGCAAGATCGCAAAGACTTCACCCAAGTCTTCCCAAAGGTTCTACTTGGCAAAAACACTAATTAAAAGCATAAAACCACATCTAAAAAGAGGCTAGATGAATTATTTATTACTAAACAGGAGAAAAAATCAAGGAACTAAAATAAAATTGGGTTGCCTCCCAACAAGCGCGTTTAACGCCCCTAGCTAGGCATGATAATTTCAATGATGATCACATAAAGGATAAGAATTGAAACATAAAGAGAGCATCATGAAGAATATCACTAGCACATTTAAGTCTAACCCACTTCATATGCATAGGGATTTTGTGATCAAACAACTTGTGGGAACAATAATCAACTAGCATAGGAAGGTGAAACAAGCATAACTTCAAAACTTTAAGCACATAGAGAGGAAACTTGATATTATTGCAATTCCTACAAGCATATATTCCTCCCTCATAATAATTTTCAGTAGCATCATGAATGAATTCAACAATATAACTATCACATAAAGCACTATTTTCAGGATGCACAAGCATAGAATTTTTATTACTCTCCAGATAAGCAAACTTCTCCTCATGAATAGTAGTGGGAGCAAATTCAACAAAATAACTATCATGTGAGGCATAATCCAATTGAAAACTAAAATCATGATGACAAGTTTCATGGTTATCATTAATCTCTATATCATACATGCCATCACAATAATCATCATAGGTAGCAACTTTGTTCTCATAATCAATTGGAACCTCTTCCGAAATAGTGGATTCATCACTAAATAAAGTCATGACCTCTCCAAATCCACTTTCATCAATATAATCATCATAAATAGGAGGCATGCTATCATCATAATAATTTTTCTCATCAAAACTTGGGGGACAAAAAATATCATCTTCATCAAACATAGCTTCCCCAAGCTTGTGGCTTTGCATATCATTAGCTTCATGGATATTCAAGGAATTCATACTAACAACATTGCAATCATGCTCATCATTCAAATATTTAGTGCCAAACATTCTAATGCATTCTTCTTCTAACACTTTGGCACAATTTTCCTTTCCATCATACTCACGAAAGATATCAAAAAGATGAAGCGTATGAGCAAACTCGATTCCATATTTTTTTGTAATTTTCTTTTATAAACTAAACTAGTGATAAAACAATAAACTAAAAGACTCGATTGCAAGATCTAAAGATATACCTTCAAGCGCTAACCTCCCCGGCAATGGCGTCAGAAAAGAGCTTGATGTCTACTACACAACCTTCTTCTTGTAGACTTTGTTGCGCCTCCAAGTGCAGAGGTTTGTAGGACAGTAGAAAATTTCCCTCAAGTGGATGACCTAAGGTTTATCAATCTATAGGAGGCATAGGATGAAGATGGTCTCTCTCAAGCAACCCTGCAACCAAATAACAAAGAGTCTCTTGTGTCCCCAACACACCCAATACAATGGTAAATTGTATAGGTGCACTAGTTCGGCGAAGAGATGGTGATACAAGTGGTATATGGATACTAGATATATGTTTTTGTAATCTGAAAATATAAAAACAGCGAGGTAACTAATGATAAAAGTGAACGTAAACGGTATTGCAATGCGTTGAAAAAAGGCCTAGGGTTCATACTTTCACTAGTGCAAGTCCTCTCAACAATAATAACATAATTGGATCATATAACTATCCCTCAACATGCAACAAAGAGTCACTCCAAAGTCACTAATAGCAGAGAACAAACGAAGAGATTATGGTAGGGTACGAAACCACCTCAAAGTTATTCTTTCCAATCAATCCGTTGGGCTATTCCTATAAGTGTCACAAACAACCCTAGAGTTCATACTAGAATAACACCTTAAGACACAAATCAACCAAAACCCTAATGTCACCTAGATACTCCAATGTCACCTCAACTACCCGTGGGTATGATTATATGGTATGCATCACACAATCTTAGATTCATCTATTCAACCAACACATAGAACCTCAAAGAGTGCCCCAAAGTTTCTACCGGAGAGTCAAGACAAAAACGTGTGCCAACTCCTATGCATAAAATCCCAAGGTCACGGAACCCGCAAGTTGATCAGCAAAACATACATCAAGTGGATCAATAGAATACCCCATTGTCACCACGGGTATCCCACGCAAGACATACATCAAGTGTTTTCAAATCCTTAAAGACTCGATCCGATAAGATAACTTTAAAGGGAAAACTCAATCCATTACAAGAGAGTAGAGGGGGAGAAACATCATAAGATCCAACTATAATAGCAAAGCTCGCGATACATCAAGATCGTACCACCTCAAGAACACGAGAGAGAGAGAGAGAGATCAAACACATAGCTACTGGTACATACCCTCAGCCCCAAGGGAGAACTACTCCTCGTCATGGAGAGCACTGGGATGATTAAGATGGCCACCAGAGAGGGATTCCCCCTCCGGCAGAGTGGCGGAACGGGTCTAGATTGGTTTTCGGTGACTACGGAGGCTTCTGGCGGTGGAACTCCCGATCTATTGTGCTCCCCGAAGTTTTTAGGGTATATGGGTATATATGGGAGGAAGAAGTACGTTGGTGGACCTTCGGGCTGTCCACGAGGCAGGGGGGCACGCCCAGGGGGGTAGGCGCTCCCCCACCCTCGTGGGCAGCCCGAGACTCTCCTGGTCCAACTCCGATACTCCATGGGCTTCTTCTGGTTCAAAAATAAGTTCCGTCAAGTTTCAGGTCAATTGGACTCCGTTTGATTTTCCTTTTCTGTGATACTCTAAAACAAGGAAAAAACAGAAACTGGCACTGGGCTCTTGGTTAACAGGATAGTCCCAAAAATAATATAAATGTGTATAATAAAGCCCATAAACATCCAAAACAGATAATATAATAGCATGGAACAATCAAAAATTATAGATACGTTGGAGACGTATCAACCCCGTGCAAGAGAAAATAAAGAAGCACTGTAGGGGGGCCCCAACTAAGATTGCATGCATGCACAAGCACACCCAGATCATTGCATAAGCATTTCATGAGCATTTGCATATGCATATAGATAGGATTGCATCCTTCCTTCATTCTCATCTACATGGAGTTTCAAGTTCTTGCCGTGAGCTTGGCTTCGATAAGAGACGAGAAGATTGCACGGCACAGTGATCCCCGGCAAGCCAAACAGATAAGTTCACCTCTTGCCCATTAGTATACTATAAAGCTACTTTGCATAAGAAAACCTCGCCTCCCTCTTTGAAACTTAGGTGCTCCCATACATGACTCAAACGTTGCTTTGGTCAGGGTGGTCGCAGTGGCCTTTGGGAAAAAGGAGTTGGCGGGGGGCTGGCCCCTCTGTCTGTTCCTCGGCAGGCAAAGTTCTCCGGCAGACAAAGAGGGTGCCGGCAGGATATCTTGTCGGGGAAAACTTGTTTATTCTATTAAAGAGGCACTTTGCCTCTGCATGGACATACACATGCACGAGTTCCCGACAAGATCCATATTTTTCATTCGTATACAGTTACAAGTACAAGCATTACAGAATACAAAGATGGACTCGAGGAATTACATTATTTGAATTAAAATTTTGCAAGTGCCTATAGATTTAAGATTGAAAAAAGACAAGTGCTCCATAAAATCCTCTCCCTATTCCTCTTATCCCAGGCATTACGGTGGGAAGACGAGAGGACGGGCATCGCGCCGGCACAACGCCACCCTGATCCTTGTCATGAGCTGGCGAATCCAGTCTGACAGGATCGGGAGTGGCGAGGCTGTGAAGGAGGAAGACGTGCAAAGCGCCCCGACGGATCCCTGGTCATCGCCTCCAGGACTGGAAGGAGGGCTCCAGCACAGGCACCGAAAGAGGAGGACGCTGGGGCCCAGCCAGAAGACCCCAGAAGGCAACGGGAGCACCAGGGGTACAAGCCTTTTCCCGGCGGCCAGAAGAAACGGTGATGACGGCGCCGGGAAAAGGGGGAAGAGCCAGGCAGATGAGCAGCAGGTCGCTAGTACGACACGAACGCGTCGATGCAGTCATGCTCCTACTGGTCGGCCTGCCTCCCGTCTTATCCTTCTCCCCAGGCTTCATCTTAATCAACACCGTTACAGGAAGAGGCCCAGAAACCACTCTGGCGCTCTTCTCGGGAAGAAGGCGAGCAGCTCGAACGGCCAGGGGGCTCGAGGCACACCACTCCCCTCCTTGGCGGGCAGGAAGGCGCGCAGCTCGACGACAACGGCCCCAAGGCCCTCGGGAAGGGCGATGCTGGGATTACCAATGATCTCCAGCTCCTCCTCCCGGACGAAATTCAAAGAGACTAAGAGGTTCACTGCACCAAGGACCAGACTCACTCCGCGAGCGTCATCACCAACATGAGGCATCAATTGCCCCGAGCAGAAGCTCGGGGCTGGCCCCAGGCCCTTCCCTTCAACATTACCAGAAGAATCAGAGAACCAGGGAAGAAGGAAGAGAGGGATGCAAAGGCATACGACTTCGCCTTCCTTCGCCCCTCCTTTTATAGGTCGGACGGGGAAGGGCAGCTACTCCGTCGACAGGCAATCGCCGCCCTCCTCCGCTAATTCAAGACGGATGGACCCTCTTCAAGATGCTCTTCCGCACCACGCGCCTCCGTTACCTAGCCCATGATATGCATGCAGCATACATGGGTAAGGATAAGAGCGCGCCGTGGGAAGAGTAATTTGGCGGTTTCTACCCCGTGCGTTAAAGTCATTCACGGGCCATCACTGCCGCGGCCCCACCACTGTTGGCTTTACACCACACGTGGGGACATCAGAAACCGCCCTCAAGATCAAGACTAATGAAGCAGCAACAGAGAACTACAAAAGGGGCCAACCCCTTCAGCAGCCCTGCCTGTGCACTTATTAGGCCCTACCCCGCCGACGCTCCATAGCACGATCGGGGTCAAGCTTGTCGAAATCATTTTCTGAATGACAGACGAACAAACATCTTCAAAATTAGAAATAATGTTAATTTGTAGAAGGAGAGGTAGAAGGCGGCTGTTGTACCTGAACGGGTGTGGATCCAATAACAAGTTCGGAGTATTTGTCAGACGAGTAGCCCACCACTGTTAATTTCAGCGCAGAAATGACATTGATTCTTGTTGGACCTTCTTGATCAACTACAAGTAATCTCTCAAGTGCAGGTGTGTCCTGGATGACCATACCTTGGTCCACCTTTTGTGATGTCTTCATGCCGCACCAGCAACACACATAAATAGTCTGGAGAATCATGGAGGTGATGTGGAAGGTACTCAACCCATTGATCGCCTGAAGACGAAGGTACTCGAGTGTAGTATAGCCATGGAGCAGGTGCTCCATGTCAACCTTTGAGAGGCAGATGGCAACGAGCTCGAGGTGCTTCAGTTGTGGTAGAATAAGAGCGGGCGCATCATTAAGGGGCAGGAAATGGCAGTTCCTGAACTTGGCGACGCGCAGCATGGGCGCGAGGCAGAGTGCGGACGTTGGCAGCGAGCGCATATGCCCATCATCAAAAGTGAGCTCCTCGAGCTGATCTAGGGCAGGGGATCGGAACCAGTCGTCAAGCTTGGTTCGGTCCTTGCCGTTGGAATGAAGCTTGCCCATTCTAAGGCCTTTGGTTGGGCCAAGGTGACTGCCGAGGATCTTGGAGAACGCATCCAAGCTTTTGCGATAGCCATGGCAGAGCTCGTGGGTGTCGATGAGGTCGAGAGGGCTGGAGTTCCATAGGGTGTGCCACCGCCGGGAAAGGAGGGTTGTCCGTGCCCCATATTTGATTGGGAGGAGGGAGATGATGACTCTCAACATATCATCGGGGAGGCTGTTGATTCTAGGCCTACTGGAGTCGCTTGCGGTTCTAGCTCGCCCCACCTCCGCTTGTTGGCAGCCCCGTTCTCCACCTCCAGAGTCTCCTTGTCAGCGGCACTTTCTGATAGAAATGGGAGTACATGGAATATTTAGTTAAAACAGGGCAATAGAAATGTGTATTGGTAACTAGAAGTTATTAGGTAGGAATATAGTAAGATAAGGGAATAGCAATTGGTTGCTTAAATACTACACAATTCATTTGACATTGCTCAGTAAGTCAACATATGCATATAGTTGAAAAGAAAACTTACTTCGAACAAAGTCTGGACGGATGATTTTGTCGGGGAAATTAGCATATATCTCATGACCAGGCCCTTCTATGTGCAGTGCAATTTTAGTGCCAGCTTTCAGTACATAAAACTTTGCAATTTCATTCCAAAAGCCAGTGCCAAAATAGGAGTCACCACGTTCATCAAGTCTTACAGTAGCAACAATTGAAAATCCATGGTTTGTGCGCAGTCTGACATTCATGGAGCCTTGATGTATGTAAAGGAAAAAATTGTGCACCACATAGTCTACTGCATAGCGAGGGATGTCCTGTAGAAAACGGTAGGGTTGTTAAAGAAAATATGGTAACATGCAAATATGGGCCCAAATTGAAAGAACTGTACAGCTGTTGAAATCGAAGGACAAAAGTCTATAATTAAACATATAGGGTAAACATGATGTCATGGAAATATGAGAGTAATCGAAAGAAAAATACATCATTAATTTGCCTAATATAGAAAGAAGAGGGGAAAATCCCCTTTGACGTATATGGTGCATGTGGCACCTTTTATCCAAATGTAGCAATATTTAGAATATGTTTAGGAAAGTAGGCCATGCCAACTGATTTAGGGTGAGATTGAACATACCACGCGCATCCACAAGTTATCTGGTACGATGAGATGGAATCTCTGGCGGCGGTCGCCAAGTCCTGAAGTATCGGTGCACTGTACATTCTATGAATGAAAGAAAACCCTCAAATCAGCTCGAATAAAAATGAATTCACGGCGATTTCCACCGGGTGGTTAAAGGAGGCAGATGAACTAGGATAAGAGATGAGATAATATCTCGTTGAATTAGTTACCTTGTCGTCCATGAGAAAGAACCCTCAGTACAGCTGAGGGAGTCCTGGATTAGGGGGTCTCCGGACAGCCGGACTATATCCTTTGGCCGGAATGTTGGACTATGAAGATACATGATTTAAGACTTTGTCTCATGTCCGGACAGGACTCTACTGGACGCCCACTTCATCACATGACGTATACATGGTGGACACCTAAAGAAAATAACTACGAGGAACGGAAGGACACAGCGAAGGGTTGTTCCCTCGAGAAGCAGTCAAAGCGGCGCCAGGCGTGCCGTCGGCGGTGACCGCGGCCGCCTGCCCAGCCCCGGCACCGACCAGGATGAAGACAGCGCCAGGCGTGCCGTCGGCGGTGCTCGGGGCTCGCCAAGTTTCGGCGACTCTCCCTCAGGCAGCAGCTCCTCCAGCGGTGGCCGCGACCAGCCCCCGCGCCATCGCGCCCGCCTGGGTGAAGGCAGCGGGTCCACCCGCCGCCGCGCCCTGGTGAAGCGAGAGGAGGCGTCCGCCTGAACCCCAGGAGCAGCTCGAGCTTTTGTTGTAGGTTGGTGTTGGACAGGTCGTGTCCATTTTGTTTCCTTCCTTTCCTACGTAAGAAGAAGGTAGTACAGGGCCCCGTGGGGGCATGTTAGAACTGTGGCTGTCAAGTGTCGCGTTGCTTTTGCCATTTCTGCGCTATGTTTCCGTGCTGCATGTCCATGTGCAGGAGTCATTTGAGCTTGGTGGAGCTTGACGCGGCCCTCGCCTTCGGAGGCTGAGGCCTCGCCGTGCGCTTCATGCCCTGCAAGGATTAGTTAGAGGGGTAACCTTTGGTCCCGGCAGCGGGGGCGATCAGCCTAGGTCCTGCGTTTGTGTCGCGATGCCCGTGAGGCATGGACTGGGAGGGGTGCTCCCGCCGAGGACTCAGATAGGGAAGCTCCAGACGATCGGGGCAGAAGACGCTCGCGAGGGCGCCCGCGAACATCCCTCGCGAGACTTGTGCGAGAGAAAACGAGGCGAGTGGATGAAAAAGACAGAGAGTCACAAGCCAGGAACGCCAACAACTACAATAAGACTTCAAACGGGAATAAACACGCCAACTGCAGAAAGCAAATGAAAAAGCCGCGTCCGACACCTATTCTAGTCTTCGACGTCTTCTCACCAGCGTGGAGCTAAGTGCTGCCACTGGGCGTGGGCGGGAGCCCCCGAGGCCCAAGGGCGGCACTCCGGACACTCCGGGGCGTGTACAGCCCCACTCATTATTACGTGAGAGTGTCACGGGTGGCGAGCTTCACAGGCGTTTGCCTTCTTCACAGGCACCGGGCCTTTCCCAAAACGCGATAGCTTCACAGGCATTGGCCTTCTTCACAGGCACTGGGCCTTTCCCAAAACGCAATAGCTTCATAGGCATTGCCCTTCTTCACAAGCACCGGGCCTTTCCCAAAACGCGATAGCTTCACAGGCACCAGGCCTTTCCTAGGCGCTAGGCCTCGCTCAGGGGTAGAACCTCCGGAGATGTTGAATGTTCCATGCGTTCTGGATGGGTACTCCCTCCGGAGTCTCCAAGTGCGCGGAGCCAGGCCTGGAAACATGAACAACCTTGAACGGGCCCTCCCACATGGGAGAGAGCTTGTGCATCCCCTCCCTGGAGAGAACCCGTCTGAGCATGAGATCTCCTACCTCAAGGGTCCTGGGGCGGATGTTGCGGCAGTGGTATCGTCGTAGCGCCTGTTGATACCTTGCCGCCCGCAGTGCGGCTTCCCGACGGTGTTCCTCCCCCAGCACGAGATCCGTCCCCCGCATGGCGTCCTGCTGAGCCTCGTCGAATGCCAGGACCCGTGCGGAGCGACACCTGACCTCGTGAGGGAGAATAGCCTCTGCTCCATAGACGAGGAAGAACGGGGTCTCGCCAGTCGGCTTGGTTGCTGTCGTGCGGATTGACCACAGCACGGACTGGAGCTCGTCGTACCAGCCCCTGCCACAGGCCTCCAGCTTCTTCTCGAAGGTCCTGGCCTTGAGGCCCCTCAGGACCTCAACGTTGGCTCGTTCAGCCTGGCCCTTGCTCCGGGGGGGTGCTACCTAAGCGTAGCGTATCTGCGTTCCAAGGTTAGCACACTACGTTTTGAAGAGATTACTGGTGAATTGTGAACCGTTGTTAGTGATGATGCGGTTAGGCACCCCAAACCGGCTCACGAGGCCCTTGATGAACTTGACTGCCGAGCCTGCCGGGATTGTGCGGACAACTTCCACCTCGGCCCACTTGGTGAACTTGTCCACAGTGACGTAGAGGTAGCGATAGCCCCCTGGCGCCCGAGGGAACGGGCTCGGAATGTCCAACCCCACACTGCGAACGACCATGAGAGAGGTATGGTCTGCAGACCCCCCGCAGGTTGATGGATCTATTTCGCGTGAAACTGGCAGGCCTCGCAAGCCTTCACCAGCTCAACGGTGTCGTTGAGTGTTGTGGGCCAGTAGAACCCACTACGGAACGCCTTGCCGACGAGGGTTCGCGACGACGAGTGGTGTCCGCAGTCTCCGCTGTGTATGTCTGCCAGCTGTTCCTTTCCTTGCTCCCTGGAAATGCAACGTAGGGACACGTCATTTGGTCGCTTCCTGTAGAGCTCGCCATCCTGGATGCAATAAGCCGTGGCCTGCCGTGCCACACGGTCCGCCTCCTCCTCGTTCTCCGGCAGAATCCCTTGCATCAGGTAGTCCTTGAGATCTAGGATCCAACATCCCTCCTGAGGCTCCAATGCCAGGAGCAGGCGTGCCCCTGAAGCCGGGCCGCAGACCGGAGCTCCCGAGGTAGGCGGCTGAGGAGGCTCCTCCCTTGGTTGCGCCGTGCCCGATAGTGACGGCACCGTTGAGGGCTTGAAGAGCCGCTCCTCGAAGACGCCAGTTTCCTGTGGCAGCCGCCTAGACGTCCTCTTGGCAATGTCGTCGGCCTCCTGATTGGTGTCGCGAGGCACATGCTGTAGCTCCAGCCCCCAGAACTGTTTCTCCATCCTGCAAACTTCAGCGAGGCAAGCTTCCATGTGCTCGTCCTTTGGCTCATATACCTTGTTGGAGAAGTTGACGAGGAGCTGTGAATCGCCCTTGATGGTGAGGCGCTTTACCCCTAAGGAGATCACGGCTTTTAAGCCTGCTATCAGGCCTTCGTACTCTTCTATATTGTTGGAGACCTTCTCTCCGTGCTGGAAGCAGAGTTACACGGCGTAATAGAGTTTGTCCTGAGTGGGGGATACGAGCACCGCGCCAGCTCCCATGCCATGTCGGGGGAACGCCCCATCGAAGTACATGACCCAGCCGTCCAGCGCTTCGCTTCCTGGGGAAAGTGACCGGTCTTCGCCTGCCTCGATACCCGGTGCTTCTACCCATTCTGCCATGAAATCCGCAAGTGCGGCTCCCTTGATGACCCTGGTCATACTGAATTCCAGCTGAAATGCTTGTAGTTTGATGTTCCATTCAGCGACCCTTCCAGCTGAGTTGGGGCTCCTGAGTACCCTCTCCAAGGGGTATGCCGAGACGACCTTGATGGGGTGGCCTTGGAAGTAGTGTCGCAGCTTGCGTGAGGCCACCAATAGCATGAGGAGGAGCTTTTGAGGCATGGGGTACCGCGCCCTCGCATCCTGTAGCACCGTGCTGACAAAATACACGGGGTGCTCGATGAGGTTGAGGGTGCTGACACAGCTTGCGTCCTCTAGGGGTCGAGGCGTCTCCTAAGGCAACAGAGCCCCCAGCTCTCGATCGTTTGAAGGGGCCTCCCCTGCCCCGGGTGCGCCCTCCTGCTGCAGCTGCCGCTCTCTGGCTATGGTCGCGATCCTCGCGAGGCCCTCCTGGCCTCGCTCTGCTTCAACCTGGTCAGTCGATGCGGCCTTGGCCTGGCGCTCCTCCCTGACCGCCACCAGAGCTGCGCTAGCGGAGTAGGGCATGGCCGCAAGGTAGAGCACCAGGGGCTCCTGAGGGCGAGGGGCTACCATCACCGGTGGGCTGGTAAGGTACCTCTTGAGTTCTTGGAACGCCTTGTCGGCCTCTTCAGACCATTCGAAGGGGCCTTTCTTCTTCATAAGCTTGAAGAAGGGCAGTGCTTGCTCCCCTAGCTTGGATATGAAGCGCCCTAGTGCGGTTACACGCCCGGTGAGCTTCTGCATATCCGTGAGGGTCTTCGGCGGGCTCATGTCCTCGATCGCCTTGACCTTCTCCGGGTTGGCCTCTATGCCTCTGTGGGATACTAGGAAGCCCAGGAGCTTGCCCGAGGGGACTCCAAACACGCATTTCTCTGGGTTGAGCCGTAGATCCACTTCACTGAGGCTCACGAAGGTTTCCTCCAGGTCCTGTATCAGGGTTTTTGCCTCTCGAGACTTCACCACGATGTCGTCGACGTAAGCCTCAGCGTTCCTCCCGAGCTGCCGGCCTAAAGCGATGTGCATCAGCCGCTGAAAGGTTGCGCCTGCGTTGTGTAACCCAAATGGCATGCACGTATAGCAGTACACCCCACATGGGGTTAGGAAAGCAGTCTTCTCCATGTCTTCCACCGCCATCTTGATCTGGTGATAGCCCGAGAAGGCATCCAGGAAGCACAATAGGTCACACTCTGCGGTGGAGTCGACTATCTGGTCAATGCGGGGGAGCGGAAATGGGTCCTGCGGGCAGGCTTTGTTGAGGTTGGTGAAGTCGACACACATGCGCTCCTTCCCCCCTTCTTTGGCACGACAACATGATTAGCCAGCCAATCGGGGTAGCGGACCTCGCGGATAACCCCTGCCGCTTCTAGTTTTCCGGGTCTCTTGAACGATGAAAGCCTGTTTCTCAGTAGACTGCCTCCTTGCCTTCTGCTTCACAGGGCGTACGTTGGGGCACACATTGAGGTGATGCTCGATCACACCTCTCGGGACTCCTGCTAACTGATCAGGTTCCCATGCGAACACCTTCTTGTTCACGTGCAGGAATCCGATCAGGGCCTTCTCCTGTTCGGGCTCGAGGTTGGCCCCTATGGTGAAGGTGGCGCCGGTGGACCCGTCCTCGTCGACCGATACTTGCTTGGTTTCCGCCTTGTCCTGGGTGAATAGCTGCTTCTTTTTAGCCGGCGCAGCCCCCTTGGGCTCAAGGGCATCGGTGCTAGTGGGCTGTGCCATCGTGGCCGCCTTGAAGGTGAGTTGGAGCACCTGCGGCACATCCCTCGCGTCTCCTGGCACGGTGAGGACGCCGCTGCTCCCGGGCATCTTCATGAGGTTGTACGCCGGGTGAGTTGCTGCCATGAACCGGGCCAAGGCCGGGTAGCCGAGGATGGCGTTGTAGGAAGGCCGATGGGGGCGATGTTGAAGTCGATCAGCTCTGTGCGGAAGTTGTCGTAGGTGCCGAAGGTCACTGGGAGGCGGATCTGCCCCAAGGAGGTGGTGGAACCGGCTTCGATGCCTGAGAAGGGCCTGCTGGGCTGGAGCCGCTCCGGTGGCACATGAAGGAGGCTGAAGGCCTCCACCGAGAGCACGTTGAGGCCGGCAGCACCGTCGATGAGGGTCCTGGTGACGGCCACTTGGCAGATGGTGGGGGTGCACAACATCGGGAGTGTGCACGAACCGGAGGGGTTGAAGGGGTGATCATCCGCGCCGAAAGTCAGATCGGTCTCGGGGGGCCTCTTGGTGCTTGGATGCGGTGCTGATCTGACGGGTGAATGTCTTGACGTGGTGGCTCAAGGGTTGTGCTTGGGAACCACCCAGGAGAGCCGCGACGACGGGCGGCGCTGGCACGGCGAAACGGGCGAGGAAGAGGTCACGTAGCTCCTCCCAAGAGGTCACAGAAGCTGTCGGTAGGTGGAGGAGCCACATGCGCGGGACACCGGTGAGGGCCATGGGCAACCAGTTGGCCATCACCCGGTCGTCGCCCCAGCCTTGAGGACGGCGTCCTCATACACCAGCAGGAAAACCAGCGGGTTTGTCGCGCCGCCATAGCGCGGCGACATCTCGGGCTTGAACTTGCGCAACCACTGCACCCGTTGCAAGGCGGGGGCCAAGGCCTGGAGCCCCCTGGCCCCAGCGTCGGCGTCTGCTACCGGAGCAGGCGGCGCGTTGTCCACCATGAGGACGAAACGCAGTGTTGATGGAGAGCGGGCCGTCGGGAGGGAACTCCGGCGCACCCCTACCTGGCGCACCAGATGTCGAATTTCGGGTTCCGGCAGACCCTTGAGGTTCGAACATTGGGGTGCGCGCGGAGATCTCTCCCCTACCAATCTACATCCGATCCTCTCGTGCGGACTAAGATGAAAACGATGAACAACACAAGAGACACGAGGTTTATACTGGTTCGGGCCACCGTTGTGGTGTAATACCCTACTCTAGTGTGTGGTGTGGTGGATTGCCTCTGGGGCTGATGATGGACAGTACAAGGGAAGAACAGCCTCGCGAGGGGTGTTCTTGAGCTGGTGCGGTGTGTTCTACTTAGTCTCTACTGGGTTTTTCCCTCCTTCTTCTCTCCTCTCTTCCCTTTGTGGAGGCTAGCTCTATTTATAGAGGCCCTGGGCCTCTCCCCGAATAATTGAGCGGGAAGGGCGCCAACAATTGGCCATTTTGAAGGGGAACTTCTAGTACAAGTTATCCTGACTAAAGGTGGTCTTAGGCTGCCAAAAGCATTGGTGATGACGCTGTCTTGGGCTCCACGGTGACCTTCGTCTGGCCGTCCGGCTGGTCTTGGTCTCGTTGCACCGGAATGGTAACCTTTGCCTGATACCTTGGCCTGTGCTTGCCCCCTTTGCACCAAAGGGGAAACAAGGACCCTGCGCAGGCCGACGCCCGCCTGGCGCCCGCCTGGCCTTGATCGTCATGGCTTGCATCATGGGATCCTCGTGAGGTACCCTTGCATTGATCTCTCCGCCTCCTCGCGAGCCTGCCTGATGAGGCCGCTCTTGAGGAAGCTTCCTGTCGTCCGCCCCGCGAGGCTTGGCCCCTCGCGAGGGTCTTGAGCTTGGGCTGATGAAGATGGGCCACGCTAGGGCCCCACCTAAGCCATGCCGCAGGCCACAGGCAGGCAAGTCTGGGGACCCCCGTTCCCAGAATGCCGACAGCCCCGGACTCGTCGTCATTGAAGCTTGGTTCAGGGGCTACTGAGGGAGTCCTGGATTAGGGGGTCTCCGGACAGCTAGACTATATCCTTTGGCCGAATGTTGGACTATGAAGATACAAGATTGAAGACTTTGTCTCGTGTCTGGACAGGACTCTACTTGGCGTGGAAGGCAAGCTAGGCAATACGGATATGTATATCTCCTCCTTTGTAACCGACCTTGTGTAACCCTAGCCCCTTCCGGTGTCTATATAAACTGGAGGGTTTTAGTCCGCAGGACAACATACAATCATACCATAGGCTAGCTTCTAGGGTTTAGCCTCTCCGATCTCGTGGTAGATCAACTCTTGTAATACTCATATCATCAAGAATAAATCAAGCAGGATGTAGGGTTTTACCTCCATCAAGAGGGCCCGAACCTGGGTAAAACATCGTGTCCCCTGCCTCCTGTTACCATCCGCCTTAGAGGCACAGTTCGGGACCCCCTACCCGAGATCTGCCGGTTTTGACACCGACAACGGAAGATTCCCCAACCGAGCGGAGCAAGGTCGACCGTGAGCAGCGCCGAGAAAGTCGATGGCGATAGGAGGCGACAAGCGGAAGTGGCGAAATGTGGTGGGCTTTGCCGGCAGCCTGGCAGTGGTGGTAGGCGTCGAGCTAAGTGTTTACTGCCGCGATAGGCGGTGCCATGGCATAGACGCGGAGGAGCTTGTGTAGGTGTGAATGGGGAACCCATCGGAGGGTCGAGGTGGGTGGCGGGCGGGGTGAGGGTGATACGTATCCAACGTATCTATAAGTTTTTTATTGCTCCATGCTATTATATTATCTATTTTGGATGTTAATGGGCTTTATTTTACACTTTTATATCATTTTTGGGACTAACCTACTAACCGGAGGCCCAGCCCAAATTTGCTGTATTTTTGCCTATTTTAGAGTTTCGCCGAAAAGGAATATCAAACGGAGTCCAAACGGAATGAAACCTTCGGGAACGTGATTTTCTCAACGAATGTGATCAAGGAGACTTGGAGTGGGCATCAAGAAACAATCTATGAGGCCACGAGGCAGGGGGCGCACCTACCCCCTGGGCGCGCCCTCCACCCTCGTGGGCCCCTCGTTGCTCCACCGACGTACTTCTTCCTCCTATATATATCCACGTACCCCCCCAAACATCCAGGAGCACCATGAAAACCTAATTCCACCACCGCAACCTTCTGTACCCGAGAGATCCCATCTTGGGGCCTTTTCCGGAGCTCCGCTGGAGGGGGGCATTGATCACGGAGGGCCTCTACATCAACTCCATGGCCTCTCCGGTGATGTGTGAGTAGTTTACATCAGAGCTTCGGGTCCATAGTTATTAGCTAGATGGCTTCTTCTCTCTTTTTGGATCTCAATACAAAGTTCTCCTCAATCTTCTTGGAGATCTATTTGATGTAATCTTCTTTTGCGGTGTGTTTGTCGAGATCCGATGAATTGTGGGTTTATGATCAAGTTTATCTATGAACAATATTTGAATCTCCTCTGAATTCTTTTATGTATGCTTGGTTTATCTTTGCAAGTCTCTTCGAATTATCACTTTGGTTTGGCCTAATAGATTGATCTTTCTTCCAATGGGAGAAGTGCTTAGCTTTGGGTTCAATCTTGTGGTGCTCGATCACAGTGACAGTAAAGGAAACAACACGTATTGTATTGTTTCCATTGAGGATAAAAAGATGGGGTTTATATCATATTGCATGATTTTATCCCTCTACCTCATGTCATCCTACGTAAAGCATTACTCTGTTCTTATGAACTTAATACTCTAGATGCATGCTGGATAGCGGTCGATGTGTGGAGTAATAGTAGTAGATGTGGAATCGTTTCGGTCTACTTGTCACGGACGTGATGCCTATATACATAATCATACCTAGATATTCTCATAATTATTATCTTTTCTATCAATTGCTCGACAATAATTCATTTACCCACCGTAATACTTATGCTCTTGAGAGAAGCCACTAGTGAAACCTATGGCCTCGGGGTCTATCTTCCATCATATTAATCTTCCAACACTTAGCTATTTCTATTGCCATTTATTTTGCTTTGCATCTTTATTTCTCTTTATCATAAAAATACCAAAAATATTATCTTATCATATCTATCAGATCTCACTCTCGTAAGTTACCGTGAAGGGCTTGACAACCCCTTTATCGCGTTGGTTGCGAGGTTCTTATTTGTTTGTGTAGGTGCGTGGGACTCGAGCGTGATCTCCTACTGGATTGATACATTGGTTCTCAAAACTGAAGGAAACACTTACGCTACTTTACTGCATCACCCTTTCCTCTTCAAGGGAAAACCAACACAGTGCTCAAGAGGTAGCAAGAAGGATTTCTGGCGCCGTTGCCGGGGAGATTCGCGCCAAGTCAAGTCAAGATTTGACACCCGACAACGAGCCATTTCTGGTGCCGTTGCCGGGGAGTCTACGCACAAGTCAAGACATACCAAGTACCCATCACAAACTCTTATCCCTCGCATTACATTATTTGCCATTTGCCTCTCGTTTTCCTCTCCCCCACTTCACCCTTGCCGTTTTATTCGCCCTCTCTTTTTCCGTTCGCCTCTTTTTCGCTTGCTCATGTGTTGGATTGCTTGCTTGTCACGATGGCTCAAGACAATACTAAATTGTGTGGCTTTGCCAATACCAACAATAATGATTTTCTTAGCACTCCGATTGCTCCTCTTACCGATGCTGAAACTTTTGAAATTAATGCTGCTTTGTTGAATCTTGTCATGAAAGATCAATGCGCCGGCCTTCCTAGTGAAGATGCCGCTACACATATAAATAGCTTTGTTGATTTGTGTGATATTCAAAAGAAGAAAGATGTGGACAATGATATTGTTAAATTGAATCTATTTCCTTTTTCCCTTAGATATTGTGCTAAAGCTTGGTTTTCGTCTTTGCCTAAAAATAGTATTGATTCATGGAATAAGTGCAAAGATGCTTTTATCTCTAAGTATTTTCCTCCTGCTAAAACCATCTCTCTTAGAAACGATATTATGAATTTTAAGCAACTTGATCATGAACATGTTGCACAATCTTGGGATAGTATGAAATTAATGATACATAATTTCCCTACACATGGTTTGAATCTTTGGATAATTATACAATTTTTTATGCTAGATTGAATTTTGCTTCTAGAAATCTTTTAGATTCAGCCGTGGGAGGCACTTTTATGGAAATCACTTTAGGAGAAGCTACCAAACTCCTAGATAATATTATGGTTAATTATTCTCAATGGCACACCGAAAGATCTACTAATAAAAAAGTGCATGCAATTGAAGAGATTAATGTTTTGAGTGGAAAGATGGATGAACTTATGAAATTGTTTGCTAATAAGAGTGCTCCTACTGATCCTAATGATATGCCTTTGTCTACTTTGATTGAGAATAATAATGAATCTATGGATGTGAATTTTGTTGGTAGGAATAATTTTGGTAACAACGCGTATAGAGGAAACTTTAATCCTAGGCCGTTCCCTAGTAATTCCTCTAATAATTATGGTAATTCCTACAACAATTCTTATGGAAATTTTAATAAGATGCCCTCTGAATTTGAGACTATTGTTAAGGAGTTTATGAATT
Organism: Triticum aestivum; assembly: GCF_018294505.1. NCBI lineage: Eukaryota > Viridiplantae > Streptophyta > Magnoliopsida > Poales > Poaceae > Triticum > Triticum aestivum. The sequence continues at coordinate 116,957,756 of NC_057794.1, read as the reverse complement.
TGCAAAAGAATTTCAATGCTTTGCTTGAAGAAAAATTGCTTAAGGTTGATGAATTGGCTAGGAACGTTGATAGAATTTATCTTAATGTTGATTCTTTGAAACTTAGATCTATTCCACCTAAGCATGATATCAATGAGTCTCTCAAAGCCATGAGAATTTCCATTGATGGGTGTAAAGAAAGAACTGCTAGGATGCATGCTAAGAAAGATTGCTTTGTGAAAGCGTGTTCTTCTAGTTTCTATGAAAATAAAGATGAATATCTAAAAGTTATTGATGTGTCTCCTATTAAATCTTTGTTTTGCAATATGAATCTTGATAATGATGGGACTGAATATGAGCCACCTTTACCTAGAAGGCGATCCAACAATTTGGAGTTTTTAGATTTTGATGTAAAAATTGGTAAAAGTGGGATTGAAGAGGTCAAAACTTTAGATATCAATGAACCCACTATTTTGGATTTCAAGGAATTTAATTATGATAATTTCTCTTTGATAGATTGTATTTCCTTGTTGCAATCCGTGCTAAATTCTCCTCATGCTTATAGTCAAAATAAAGCTTTTACTAAACATATCCTTGATGCTTTGATGCAATCTTCTGAAGAAAAACTTGAGTTGGAAGTTTCTATCCCTAGAAAACTTTATGATGAGTGGGAACCTACTATGAAAATTAAAATTAAAGATCATGAATGCTATGCTTTATGTGATTTGGGTGCTAGTGTTTCCACGATTCCGAAAACTTTATGTGATTTGCTAGGATTCCGTGAATTTGATGATTGTTCTTTAAACTTGCACCTTGCGGATTCCACTATTAAGAAACCTATGGGAATAATTAATGATGTTCTTATAGTTGCAAATAGGAACTGTGTGCCCGTATATTTAATTGTTCTTGACATAGATTGCAATCCTTCATGTTCTATTATTCTTGGTAGACCTTTCCTTAGAACGATTGGTGGAATTATTGATATGAAGGAAGGGAATATTAAATTCCAATTTCCATTAACGAAAGGCATTGAACACTTCCCTAGAAATAAAATTAAATTACCATATGAATCAATTCTGAGATCCACTTATGGATTGCCTACCAAAGATGGCAATACCTATATCTATCCTTGCTTTTATGCCTAGCTAGGGGCGTTAAACGATAGCGCTTGTTGGGAGGCAACCCAATTTTATTTCTATTCCTTGATTTTTGCTCCTGTTTAGTAATAAATAACTTATCTAGCCTCTGTTTTGGTTGTGTTTTTTGTGTTTAATTAGTGTTTGTGCCAAGTAGAACCATTGGGAAGACTTGGGGAAAGTCCTTTTGATCTTGCTGTAAAAAACGGAAACTTTAGCGCCCACGAGAATTGCTGCCATTTTTATTTGGAAAGTGATATTTAGTTAATTATTTTTGCAGATGATTAATAGATAAAATCCTCACGACCAGAAATTTATTTTAGAATTTTTGGAGTTCCAGAAGTTTGCGTTAGCTACAGATTACTACAGACTGTTCTGTTTTTAACAGATTCTGTTTTTCGTGTGTTGTTTGCTTATTTTGATGAATCTATGGCTAGTAAAAGAGTTTATAAACCATAGAGAAGTTGGAATACAGTAGGTTTAACACCAATATAAATCAAGAATGAGTTCATTACAGTTACTTGAAGTGGTGTTTTGTTTTATTTTGCTAACGGAGATCACGAGATTTTCTATTTAAGTTTTGTGTTGTGAAGTTTTCAAGTTTTGGGTAAAGATTTGATGGATTATGGAACAAGGAGTGGCAAGAGCCTAAGCTTGGGGATGCCCGTGGCACCCCAAGGTAAAATTCAAGGACACCAAAAATCCTAAGCTTGGGGATGCCCCGAAAGGCATCCCCTCTTTCATCTTCTCGGTAACTTTACTTGGAGCTATATTTTTATTCACCACATGATATGTGTTTTGCTTGGAGTGTCTTGTATGATTTGAGTCTTTGCATTTTTAGTTTACCACAATCATCCTTGATGTACACGCCTTTTGAGAGAGAGTCACATGATTTGAAATTTATTAGAATTCTCTATGTGCTTCACTTATATCTTTTGAGCTATATAGTTTTTGCTCTAGTGCTTCACTTATACCTTTTAGAGCACGGCGGTGGTTTTATTTTATAGAAATAATTGATCTCTCATGCTTCACTTATATTATTTTGAGAGTCCTTTAGAACAACATGGAAATTTTCTTTTAGGAATAATATAAAAACTTTTATACAGGTGCATTGAATACTAAGAAAAGTTTGATACTTAATAATTGTTTTGAGATATGGAGATGGTGATATTAGAGTCATGATAGTTGACTAGTTGTGAATTTGAGGAATACTTGTGTTGAAGTTTGTGATTCCCGTACCATGCACGTATGGTGAACCGTTATGTGATGAAGTCGGAGCATGATTTATTTATTGATTGTCTTCCTTATGAGTGGCAGTCAGGGACGAGCGATGGTCTTTTCCTACAAATCTATCCCCCTAGGAGCATGCGCGCAATACTTTGTTTCGATAACTAATAGACTTTTGCAATAAGTATGTGAGTTCTTTATGACTAATGTTGAGTCCATGGATTATTCACACTCTCACCCTTCCACCATTGCTAGCCTCTCTAGTATCGCGTAACTTTCGCCGGTACCATAAACACACCTCATACCTTCCTCAAAACAGCCACCATACCTACCTAGTATCACTACTGGAATCAGGGATTCTGTCATCTGCCAGTTCTTTGCCGTCTGCTAGCAGATGGCAAAGAAGGTCTTTGCCATCAGCTACCAAAAAGCAGACGGCAAACAACTGGCAGACGGCAAAGAAGGTCTTTGCCATCTGTCACTTCTTTGCCGTCAGCTGGCTGACGGCAAAGAATCTTTGCCGTGAGTTGGCTGATGGCAAAGATAGAGGTGGCCCCCACTAACGAGCCGATTAGAAAAACTTAACACCCCCCCCTCTTTGCCGTCTGCTAGCAGACGACAAAGATAAAAAAAGCGGACGGCAAAGGCTTGGCGGACGGCATTGGCTAACTAACCTAACGTAACTAACGGCCGATCGAGACCCCACCCCCACCCGTTACTCTCTCTGTTTCTCTCCCTCTCTCTCCTCCCCGACGCCCCGCCACCAGATCCACCACCGCCGCCCCCGCCGCCCGGTGCCGCCCCCGCTTGCCCTGTCGCCCACCACCCCGCCGCCCCCACCCCACCTGCCGACGCCCCATCGCCCCACCATCCCGCCGCCCGGCGCCGCCCCCACTTGCCCCACCACCCCGCCGCCCCCACCCACCCGCCGACGCCCCGTTGCTCCACCATCCCGCCGCCCTGGCGCCCCAGCGCGCCACCACGTCGCCGGCCCACCCGCCCCACTGCCCCGACCGTCACATTGCTCCAGTGAGTTTTTTTCTTTCTTTCTTTTCTTTTTTTCTTTTTTTGTTGTTTAATTGTTAGTGTTAGATTTAGTGCTAGATATGTGTTAGTGTTAGTGTTAGATTTAGTGCTACATATGTGTTAGTGTTAGATTTAGTGCATGGGTTTTAGATGAAAAAGGATGAAAAAAGAAGAAGAAAAAAAGAAGTAGAAGAAAAAAAGAATATGTAGAAGAAAAGAAGAAGAAGAAGAAGAAGAAGAAAAGAAGTAGAAGAAGTAGAAGTAGAAAAAGAAGAAAAGAAGAAAAGAAAAGAAGTAGAAAAAAGATGAAAAAAGAAGAAGAAGAAGAAGAAGAAGAACAAGAAGAAGAAGAAGAACAAGAAGAAGAAGAAGAAGAAGAAGAAGAAAAGAAGTAGAAGAAGAAGAAAGGAAGAAAAGAAAAGAAGTAGAAAAAAGATGAAAAAAGGAGAAGAAGAAAAGAAGTAGAAGAAGTAGAAGAAGAAAAGAAGAAACACAAAGAAGTAGAAAAAAGATGAAAGAAGAAGAAGAAAGGAAAGATGAAGAAGATGAAGAAGAGAAAGAAAGAAGAAGAAGGATAGAAGGAAACACCCCGACCCCCTGACCCCGACACCACACCCCGACCCCCTGACCCCCTTGACCCCGACACCCCGACCCCGACACCACACTCCGACCCCGACACCACACACCGACCCCCGGACCCCGACCCCGACACCACACCCCGACACCCCGACCCCGACACGACACCCCGACCCCTGACCCCTGACCCCGACACCCCGACTTCGACACCACACCCTGACACCCCGACCCCGACACGACACCCCGACCCCCTGACCCCCTTGACCCCGACACCCCGACCCCGACACCACACCCCGACTCCCTGACCCCGACACCCCGACCCCGACACCACACCCCGACCCCCTGATCCTGACACCCCGACCCCGACACCACACCCCAACCCCTCGACCCCGAAACAGCACCCTGACCCCGACACGACACCCCAACACCGACACGACACCCCAACCCCCGACACCTCCCGAAAAGGTGCTCTTTGGCCTTCCAGAGGCTGACGGGGTCATATATTTGTGAATTATGAGTTAGGTCATATATTTTTCGATTTTGTTATGAAAAACATCATATATAATTGTGTTGATCGGGTAGATTTAAATGTGTAGTTGTTTCATCGCTGCGAGGTTTGGTGTTCGACGACCTCGCTGTGCGTTTGACGAGCTCTGCCCCTTCGTTCGTGGGTGAGCACAAATGACATGTCCTCCTCCCCCATTAAATATTTGCTCTGTTCCGATGTTCGTGCCGATGAAACTTGATAGCTAGCTATATATGTGTCTTGAATCATCAGTATGTGTAACCAATATGTGTCTCCCGTTCAAAAGCGTTATAGTTATAAATATGCATGCATTTGCATATTTATAACCTTGATTCTTTCGAATTGTCCAACGCTATCCATGGACAGCCCGAGTATGTGTAGATTGGGTTCGTTTTCCCATATGCTTTGCTCTGGATCCAACGCATAAATTTCATCAGTGCCTCCCCTATTGTTCTCCGGGTACACATCCTCTCTGTTTATTGCAGAGACGTGTATCAAGAGAACAGCGGGGAGGTGCTACCGAAATTTTGCGTCGGATCCGGAGCATAGCATGGGAAAATGAACCCAATCTACACATACTCGGGTGGGATTAGGACCTATCATTACCTATTAAAGTGTAGGTTGCATGGACGTAATAAAATTGACAAAGTAGATCAACTGATGAATATATACATGGTGAATTATATATATATATATATATATATATATATTTGTTGTGTGTCCACTAGCTCTGAAAGTTAAGATGAGTGATCGTGCGTGGATGTATACCGGTCACACTGGTCAGAACAAATGGAGCACTGAATGGTTCACAAAAACCAAGGGGTTTGTGCAAGCCGCATTTCCAAATGGCCAGAGGAAAACCCGGTGCCCTTGTTTCCGGTGCGGCAATTGGGAAAAGAGGACAAAGGTTGAAATGGGCAAACACCTGCAGAAGAGTGGTTTTACGCCCGATTATACGGTGTGGACATATCATGGTGAGTCTGCCCAACGTGACCGAGCTGAGGTGGATCGTCGTCGCACTGACGAGCATGGTACCGGGATGGAAACATGGTGCAAGACTATGATGATGCTCAGGATTCAGACGAGGAGATGGAGGAATCTGCAAAGGCCTTCAATGAAATGTTGGAGTCTTCAAAATGTCCGCTCCACGAGTACACTGTGCTTTGTCAGTTGGATGCCATCTCACAAGTAATGGCTCTGAAGGCTCAGTTCAACTTGGGCAGAGAATGCTATGACGCAATGATGACAGTATTTGGATGCTTTCTACCCAAAGGCCATGTAATGCCTGCAAACCTGTACCAGTCGAACAAAATCCTCCGTGCACTGAAGATGCCCTATGAGAAGATACATGCATGTGAGAAAGGATGTGCCTTATTTAGGCTTGACTATGCGGACTTGAACTATTGTCCCATTTGCAAGTCTTCCAGGTATGTTGTGGTAGACAACGGTATGGGTGACAAGACACAGACCAAAATCCCTATTAGTGTTCTTCGGTATATGCCAATCGTACCAAGACTTCAATGTCTTTTCATCGTTGAAGAGATGGCCAGACAGATGACATGGCACAAAACAGGCAAAAGAACCGAACTAGATGCAGATGAGAATCTGATGATGGTACACACATTGGATGGTGTTGCGTGGAAAAAGTTTGATGAATTACATGCTGACAAAGCGGCAGATCTGAGGCATCCTAGAGTCGGCATCAGCACGGATGGGTTCAATGTGTTTGGTATGACGGCAACCCAATACAATTGTTGGCCCGTATTTGTCTTTCCACTCAATCTCCCCCCGGACAAATTATGCAAAGAAAGAACATTTTCCTGATGTTGATAATTCCAGGGCCCAAATATCCGGGGAAAAATATGAATGTGTACATGCAGCCACTTAAGGACAAATTGCAAGAATCCTGGGATAATGGGTTCAAGACATACGACGCCTATAGCAAATGGAACTTCATAATGCGTGTCTGGTACATGTACTCGATGCATGACTTGCCGGCGTATGCGCTATTCGTTGGCTGGTGTGTGCATGGAAGGTTCCCATGCCCCACATGCAAGGGAGCTCTTGAGTTTCGTTGGCTTCAGGCCGGTCGCAAGTTTTCTTGCTTCGACATGCATAGACAGTTCCTGGATCCTCGCCATAAGTTCAGGAAAGACAAGAAGAACTTCATCAGAGGTAGAGTTGTCAAAAACTCTGCACCACCTGTGTTGACAGGCCAACAGACCCTGGATCAGTTAAATGCTCTCGATCCAGATCCAGAGCGTCCAGGGTACTTCAAGGGGTATAATTCTAAGCACGCCTGGACTCACAAGACATGCTTATGGGATCTGCCTTACTTCAAAGACCTCCTTTGCCCACACAACATCGACGTGATGCACACTGAGAAGAATATCGCCGAGGCACTTTTTGGTACATTGTTCGGCATAGATGGGAAGTCAAAGGATAATACTAAGGCTAGAGTCGATCTGGAGGTGCTATGTGATAGGCCGTTACAAAACATGAAAGAACCGAAAGGAAAGCAGAACTGGACGAAGCCAAAGGCATGGTTCAATCTTGGAAGGCTAGCTATGAGGGAAATTATCTTGTGGGTGAAAATGTAGTTGATGTTCCCCGATGGGTATGCAGCAAATCTAAAGAGGGGAGCGAGTCTTGATAAATTGAAGATATTTGGTCTCAAGAGTCATGATTGGCACATATGGATTGAGCGGGTAATGCCAGTGATGTTGCGTGGCTTCATCCCTGAGGATGAATGGCTAGTACTGGCAGAACTCGGCAATTTCTTCCATGTTCTTTGTGCGAAAGAACTATCGCCTGGCGTGCTAGAAGAAATGGAAGAGTTGGCGCCGGAGTTGATCTACAAGTTAGAGAAGATCTTTCCATCGTGCTTCTTTAATCCAATGCAACATTTGATTTTGCATCTCCCGACCGAGGCAAGATTGGGGGGCCCGTGCAAAATTGATGGTACTACCCAACTGAGAGGATGCAGAAGACGCTTTCAGAAAAATGTAAAAATAAATGTAGAATTGAAGCATCAATGGCTGAGGCATTCATCACTGAGGAGGCGGCAAACTTCGTGGAAGCACACTACGAAGCCAAAAATCGTCATTTGCATAATCCGAAGCCTCGGTACAATGCTGATGACCCTAAAAAGGATGGATCCAGCCTCAGCCTATTCAAAGGGAATCTCGCACCAGCCAGTGTTTCAAATCTAGTATCTTTGGATAACAAAGAATGGCGGACCATTTCGTTGTATATCTTCAACATCCTGATAGAAGTTCGGCCATACATCGAGTAAGTTCTCGATACATTGTTTTGCAACTTCTATTTCCTTTGAACTGCTCTTATTCCTGGATATTTCATACAGTCGATACGTCGCCATATTCTCGTATGGAGCGGTGATCCAAAAGGATTCCGTCAAAGAGTATGAGCTTCTCGCAAAGCAAGGAGGCGGCTATCCCGGTTTCATCTCTTGGTTCAAAGAATAGCTAGCCCTCCACAATGAGGCCAAGGACAAACGTGCCCAAATGGAAGGTGTGCCACACCATCAAGGCAGCTCCAACTTATATCAGTTCGGGCGGAACTGGGTATGTGGTTTGCTTCATGATTCATGCAATTCATTCATCATGCTAGCTTTAGCCCTTTAATTACTAATTTACTTTGTTTCTCTCTTTCAGGCACGCTACAATAAGGCGGATAAGGTGCCAGAGGTGTACGACCTATATGCCATGGCCCACACTGCCTCTTACAAGAAATTCAAGGCATTCTCTCCGTCTGACCTCGATGATCCAAAGAACTTCACCAACATCTCCTCCCACGACAAGCTCATGAAATATAGAGATCAGGGGAAGGCGAGGTAAGGGGAGGACTTTAACCCGAGCCAGGGTCCCATTGATACAGAGCTGCTGATGATATCTGGTGGCGGGAGGTCCCATGGCTCCATAGCCGTGGGAGATGGACTTATCCGTTGTCCTAGCACTCTCTCGAAGATCAAGGCGCTAGTCGAGCTCCACTCCTGAGATAAGGCCTCGTGAACGGCCAGTCCAACTCGCCTTCAAGGTTAGTTATACGTACTCAGCTATCTTTCTCCATTAGATTGTGTGCGCTTCCATCAATGATTACAAATGGTCATGTGAGTGGTGTTGCAGGCTGCTATACAGAGTGAGAGAGATAGAACGAAGAAACTTCTCACGGAGGCAGCGGAGACGCGGCGGGAGTTGGAGGAGAGGACGACAAAGATGTTGGAGGAGGAGAGGGCATGGAATGACATGCAGGCAAGGGCCATGTATGAGCTCCTTGTGGTAAGTTTCTTCTGCAGGTTAGCCAAGACATTCATGTAGTGTTTGTCTCATTACTAACTAGTATGACTGAGTTGTCAAAACTAAATGTGCAGTCTGTGTGCGAGAAGTCTGGTCAGACCGCGCCGCCAATGCCAGTGATTGCTCCTGGGTCCACAGTGAGTTTAATTTGAATGGACATTACTTGCTAGTCTTAACATCTGAGTGTCATCATGATAACGAGACATTGGAAATGATCTTTGGTGCAGCGTAACTCCAGACAAGCATCACACGATCCTTCTCCAGCTACCGGCACGAGCCAGCCCGCTCCTACACCTCCACGATCACGGTAAGTTTCTCTAGTGTTTTGCTTAACAAATGCATACAGACCTAGACTTAGCTTTATTTCCTCCAATATGCTTACCATAATGACCTAGAGTTAGCTTCTTTTCCTCCAAAATGACTTAATAAGCTTACTGACCTCCAAAACCATCCATTTTACCTAAGTTAGCTCTAAAATGATATGTACTTATCTTACTTATGTCAAAAATTGCATAATTGGCTTAGTTAGCTCATAAACGATCCATTTTACCTAAGTTAGCTCTAAAATGAACCATTTTACCTTACTTAGCTTATAAATGATCCATTTTATCCAAGTTAGCTCTAAAATGACCCATTTTACCTAGATTAGCTCCTAAATGATCCATTTTACCTACGTTAGCTTTAAAATGACCCATTTCACGTAGGTCAGCTCCAAAATGACCCATCTTACCTAGGTTAGCTCCAAAATGGCCCATCACACCTAGGTTAGCTCTAAAATGATTCTTTTTACTAAGTTGGCTCATAAACGATCCATTTCAACTAAGTTAGCTCATAAACGATCCATTTCACCTAAGTTAGATCAAAAATGATCCATTTCACCTAAATTAGCTCTTAAATGATCCATTTCACCTAGGTTAGCTCATAAACGATCCATTTCAACTAAGTTAGCTAATAAATGATCCATTTCACCTAAGTTAGCTCAAAAACGATCCATTTCACCTTAGTTAGCTCATAAACGATCCATTTCACCTTAGTTAGCTCATAAATGATCCATTTCACCTTAGTTAGCTCATAAACAATCCATTTCAACTACGTTAGCTCATAAATGATCCATTTCAACTAAGTTAGCTCATAAACGATCCATTTCACCTAAGTTAGCTCATAAAGGATCCATTTCACCGTAGTTAGCTCATAAACGATCCATTTCACCTAAGTTAGCTCATAAACGATCCATTTCACCTTAGTTAGCTCATAAACGATCCATTTCAACTAAGTTAGCTCATAAATGCTCCATTTCAACTAAGTTAGCTCATAAACGACCCATTTCACCTAAGTTAGCTCATAAATGATCCATTTCTCCTTAGTTAGCTCATAAACGACCCATTTCAACTTAGTTAGGTCATATATGATCCATTTCACCTAAGTTAGCTCATAAATGACATATACTTCTTGTTCTAGTCTTCTTCTTGTTCTAGTCTTCTTCTTCTAGTCACCTTTTTCTAACTTTCTTATTTGCCATTTTGCATATTTCATTCACTTCACGGAAGCTAGCTTGCTATGATGGAGTGCTTGTTTTTTCTTTAATTTTCTTCAAATATTCTTCTAGCTTGCTATGATGGAACTTGCTATCTTGATGAAACTTTGCATTGTAATATGTATGGATGGAACAATGTGTATGTGCAACTTGATGGAACTTGCTATGTATGAACGGATGGAACTATATATGTATGTACGATGAAACTTATGTGCTGGATATGCCATATGTTTGCTATTAAATAGCCCTGTGAAATATATATATATATATATATATATGTCATATATATTTGCTATCAAAATTGTTGCATTTAAAAAACAGAAAAAATGAGGCAAAGCAGGATCTTTGCTGTCAGCCACTGATGGTAAAGCTACCTTTGCAGACAGCCGTGGACGGCAAAGGCACCTTTGCCAATAGCCGCGGACGGCAAAGCAGCCACGCGGCGGCCACCTGTGCCTCGTGGGAACTGACCCATTTGGCCAGTTTGCCTACATCGGCGGACGGCAAAGGTTTTGCCTAAAGTGGCTGACGGCAAAGAGTAAACAACTTTGCCTACAGCCGCGGACGGCAAAGGCCTGCCATGTAGTGATGTCCAGCTGACATCATTCGGCGGACGACAAAGGCCGGACAAATTTTGCCATCAGCGGCGGATGGAAAAGGCTGCTGTTTGCCACCTAACGGACTAACATCGTAATTATTTTCGTCCGCTTTCTTTGCCGTCAGCTGCTGATGGAAAAGGCCCCTTTGTCGTCAGCTGCCGAAAGCAGACGACAAAGTAGCTCTTTGCCGATCCTTACTTTGTCGGAGCCTTTTACCGTCCGCGGCAGACGGCAAAGACCTTTGCCGTCCACCGTTCCTGCCTTTGCCATCTGCCGTGCAGATGGCAAAGTAGCTACTTCCTGTAGTGTATGGCATTTCCATAGCCATTCCGAGATATATTGCCAGGCAACTTTCCACCGCTCCCTTATTATGACACGCTTCATCATTGTCATATTGCTTGCATGATCATGGAGTTGACATCGTATTTGTGGCATGCTATTATATTATCTATTTTGGATGTTAATGGGCTTTATTTTACACTTTTATATCATTTTTGGGACTAACCTACTAACCGGAGGCCCAACCCAAATTGATGTTTTTTTGCCTATTTTAGAGTTTCGCCAAAAAGGAATATCAAACGGAGTCCAAACGGAATGAAACCTTCGGGAACGTGATTTTCTCAACGAACGTGATCCAAGAGACTTGGAGTGGGCGTCAAGAAACAATCGAGGAGGCCACGAGGCAGGGGGCGCGCCCTCCACCCTCGTGGGCCCCTTGTTGCTCCACCGACGTACTTCTTCCTCCTATATATATCCACGTACCCCCAAACATCCAGGAGCACCATGAAAACCTAATTCCACCGCCGCAACCTTCTGTACCCGAGAGATACCATCTTGGGGCCTTTTCCGGAGCTCCGTCGGAGGGGCATTGATCACGGAGGGCCTCTACATTAACTCCATGGTCTCTCCGGTGATGTGTGAGTAGTTTACTTCAGACCTTCGGGTCCATAGTTATTAGCTAGATGGCTTCTTCTCTCTTTTTGGATCTCAATACAAAGTTTTCCTCGATCTTCTTGGAGATCTATTTGATGTAATCTTCTTTTGCGGTGTGTTTGTCGAGATCCGATGAATTGTGGGTTTATGATCAAGTTTATCTATGAACAATATTTGAATCTCCTCTGAATTCTTTTATGTATGATTGGTTTATCTTTGCAAGTCTCTTCGAATTATCACTTTGGTTTGCCCTACTAGATTGATCTTTCTTGCAATGGGAGAAGTGCTTAGCTTTGGGTTCAATCTTGCGGTGCTCGATCCCAGTGACAGTAAGGGAAATGACACGTATTGTATTGTTGCCATCGAGGATAAAAAGATGGGGTATATATCATATTGCATGAGTTTATCCCTCTACATCATGTCATCTTACTTAAAGCATTACTCTGTTCTTATGAACTTAATACTCTAGATGCATGCTGGATAGCGGTCGATGTGTGTAGTAATAGTAGTAGATGCAGAATCGTTTCGGTCTACTTGTCACGGACGTGATGCCTATATACATGATCACACCTAGATATTCTCATAATTATTCGCTTTTCTATCAATTGCTCGACAGTAATTCGTTTACCCACCGTAATACTTATGCTCTTGAGAGAAGCCACTAGTGAAACCTATGGCCCCTGGGTCTATCTTCCATCATATTAATCTTCCAACACTTAGCTATTTCTATTGTCGTTTATTTTACTTTGCATCTTTATTTCTATTTATCATAAAAATACCAAAAATATTATCTTATCATATCTATCAGATCTCACTCTCATAAGTGATCGTGAAGGGATTGACAACCCCTTTATTGCGTTGGTTGCGAGGTTCTTATTTGTTTGTGTAGCTGCGTGGGACTCGAGCGTGATCCCCTACTGGATTGATACCTTGGTTCTCAAAACTGATGGAAATACTTATGCTACTTTACTGCATCACCCTTTCCTCTTCAAGGGAAAACCAACGCAATGCTCAAGAGGTAGCAGAGGGTTTTTGTGACGTGGGGATGGTGAGGGTTTTCTTTTTTATTTTTTGAATTGGGTGGTGAGGGTTTTCTATCCCACAAAGAATTTTGGGGGCAACGGTTTGCTAGAGCGAACCGTGTGTGATTGATGCAGCAGGAAAAATGATAGTCATTGCACACGGTTCCAATTTTGGGAACCGTGTGTGATTGATGTACTACCCCCGTCCTGGTTTATTGGTCCCCCGTTGTAATTTTTACCAAAATTTGGCGAAATATTTAACGTACTCAGACATAGATAATAAGCGTACACGTACATAAGCATAGTTCAACCATAAGTACATAGTTCAACCGTCATTAAGCATACTCAAGCGTACATAGTTCAATCCATCCCACATCTCATCTCACATGCGGCCGGCACGATCCTGAAGCTACTCCAGGTACTCGACGTACGCGTCGTGCGCCACCCTGCGAGAATACTTCTGCTTGAAGGAGCCAGCGGCGCGTCCTTTTGCATGCGCAAGAACACTTAGATATGCGTCATGAATCTTGTGGTTGCAAAATGGGCATCCATAGCCATCATTCCAGGTCCTAATACGCCTGTTATGCATTCCCGCATAAAGCTCCCTCAGGATTCGCCTCTTGTACCTCCTCTGGGCATCTTCATCCTCGCTGTCCACATCGTCAGAGAGCACCTATACATATAGTAAAACAAATTTGGCGTCAAATCATTAATTACGTGTCGTGAAGTAGGATTAGGAATTTATGGCTATTTATTTATACATATTTAGAGATTATGGTTCGATTTTTAAGCACAGTCATCTATGTACATACCAATCTTGAAGAAAATAATGGCACAAACATATGTAGGTCATTCAAAATCAATTGTCAAGTCCTGGCTAGGAATTATTAGCACGAACACTAACCCTAGTCGGATTAGTACCATAAATCATTTGCATAGATGAAACAACTAATCACTTATCACCTGTACCATTCAAACAATCAATACACTACATGGATCTAACAAAACTTACTCAGATTTCATGGATTGGGAGAACATAACCACATGATTTCTATTCCAAAGGGGGGGGGCAGGAGTAACCAGAGAAACCCTATGATCTATTTGACACATAAATGGGTATAGATGACTAACCAGCTGTCCGTCGTCGTCGCTGGAGTGGTCATCAAAGTCATCGCCGGAGTGGTTGTCGGAGTCATCGCCGGAGTGGTCGCCGGAGTCATCGCCAGAGTGGTCATCAGAGTCAGTGTGGAACTCCCCCTCTGGCTGTGGAAGCTCGACGCCGTCGACGACGTCAGGGTGCATCGACAACTCGCCGGCGGTGATGGCTGTCAGGACCCCGACTCGATGCCACATCGATCTAGCATGTAACACCTCATATCACTTTGCGGCCTCACGCACGGTATTCCCACGGGTGTCGCCTTACCTTTGCCCGGGACCGTTTGCGCCTTTTGGCACACGTATATGACAGTGTCGCTAGCATCCATATGATAAGGAGCCCGGGCTGACATGGCTAGTCGTAAACCCAAAGTGGCACAGACTTACAGGGACAGGCATCCATGACCCAGCATCGAACGTGTCGGTCATCAGCGAGTGAATCCAGGCTGTAGCACTGGGCTAGCAGGACTCCGGTGAACCGGGCTGTAGCGGGCTAACAGGACTCCGGTATTCATCGCGTGACATTTCCCCGAAGGGACAGACACAGGAACGAAGAAGGACACATGCCGGCCAGCCTAAGTGTTCCGGAGCAGTAGCAAGCTACCATGGCTCGGTGGAAACACTAGGAGACATTTCCCGGTAAGAGAGGCTACTAAAGATAAACAACTAGATGGTCAGATCCCACACATACCAAGCATTTCAATAACATACACACAATATGCTCGATATGTGCAATACAACATGGCATCACAAAATGACTCTACGACTCAAGTAGTTTATTCAATAGGCTCCGAGGAGCGAGATATTACAAACATGGTCTCATGACCCAACAATCGGAGCATACAAGTCAAAGCACAAGCGGAAGCTATCATGTCTGAGTACAGACATCTATAAATGAAAAAGGCTGAGAAGCCTGACTATCTATCAGATCCTGCCGGGGCACAAGATCGTAGCTGAGGTATCAAGCTAAACGTCGAAGTCCACGCGGAACTACTAGCGAGACCGAAGTCTCTCTGCAAAAACATAAATAGGCAAACGTGAGTACAAATGTACCCAGCAAGACTTACATCAGAACTAACTACATATGCTTCATTATTAACAAAGGGGATGGTGGGGTTTAACTGCAGCAAGCCAGCTTTGACTCGGTGGCTATCCTGAACTACGACTGCAAGTAACTCTTTTGAGGTGGCGCACACGAGTCCACATATTCACCAAATCAATACACCACTATGGAATCGCTCCCGTCTCCCTACGAGAACGCCATCCATAGCACTCACGCTTATCTTGCGTATTTTAGAGTATCCACTTTCACTTGTCTATGAACTGATATAAGCAACCCAGAAGTCCTTTTCCGCGGACACGGCTATTCGAATAGATGATGTTAACCCTGCAGGGGTGTACTTCTTCACACACGCTCTCACCACTTACCGCCGTTTACACGACATGTACTCGGCAACCTTCAAGCGGAAGCCCAACGTGGGTGTCGGCCACGGCCTGCCTAAACACTCAAGTCTCTAGTCCAGGTTTATCGCCTATTCGGGTTCCATCCATGAGGAGATCCGGCCGGAGTTTCGCTCACAGCCCCAAACGATGTGAACAGGGTTCCGTGACACCAAACGGGCGCCCGGTTACCCGGCCACGTGCCTACCGCATCACAGCCCACCCCTACGGTCAGCGCTGCGCACGGCCTCCAGCATACTACAAACACCAGAAACTACTTGCAACTCCTGGACAGAGGACAAGGGTGATTAAGAAGCCGAGAGGGTCCATTGGTTTCGGGCCCAATGCGTGGTAGTAGCTGAATCATGGATCACAAACACAGAACTCAGTTCCTGAGGACGGCTGCAATGAGACAACCCACCATGTACTCCTACATGGCCTCTCACCGCTACCTTTACCAAATCGTGTTCACACACTTAGCTCACACACAGTAGGACATGTTCACACGCCTCTGATTCATCCCCGATGAATCAGACCTGACTCAACTCTAAGCAGTAGCAGGCATGACAAACAAACATGAATGAGTAGGCACAACAGGGCTCAAACAACTCCTACTCATACTAGTGGGTTTCATCTATTTACTGTGGAATGACAGGTCATGCAAAGGATAAAGGGGTTCAGCTACCGCAGCAAGTAACAGATGAATCGTTGTTGTCCTAATGCAGTAAAAGAGAGCAGGAGCGAGAGAGTGGGATTGTATCGGAATGAACAAGGGGGTTTTGCTTGCCTGGCACTTCTGAAGATAACATTGAGTCTTCATCAGTGTCAACGATCGCATCATCGGTATCGCGTCTATCGAGAGGGGACAAATACCGGCAACACAGAAAGGAACACAATCAATGCAATGCACAATATGATGCATGCTCACGACATGGCAATATGAATGTGTTTTGAGCTAATGCAACTAGCAACAGATTAAATGAAGTTGGTTTGAATATAAAATTCAAATTCAAACTCCATATGTGATTAATTAAATGCCATTTAATTGATTTGTGCTAAACAGCAGCTATAAGTTGTTCTAACATGCATGAAAATGGTACAGATGGATTCCTTGAATTTTTCTGATAATTTTTCATATATAATTTGTTTAATTTGGAGTTACGGTTAATTTTCTATGATTTATAGAAGTTTCAGCTATTTTCTGAAATTATTAAATCATTTAAGATTTATTTTAATTCCAGAACAAATACTGCGTCAGCATGACGTATTGGTGACGGTAGCAGGTCAAAGGCGTCGACCAGGTCAAACCTGACCAGTGGGGTCCACTGGTCAGTGACCCAGTCAACTAACCAGGTTAGTTAGCCCTAACTAACTTAGTTAGCCGGGCGGGGCCCGCATGTCAGTGGCCTATCTAATTAGTTAGGTTAATTAGCGCTAACTAATCTAACACTAATCTAGCAGGCGCCTGGGCCCACACGTCAGGGGGTCAAACCCCGGGTCAAACCCGCCGGAGTTGACCCGCGGCTTGTCGCCGGCGACGCCAGCAACGGCGGAGGGCGTCGGAAACGCTGCTCCGGCCACGGTTTGATGCGCGGGTGGGTGCTACGAGTAGCTGGCGATGTGGCGCATCCAACGGTGGCGGTGTTTGGTGCTGGGGTGGCCGGAGTTAACGGCGGCGAGCTCTTTTGCGGCCGCCGGAGTTCGGCTATCGACGGGAACTATGCCACAGAGCACGGGAGGAGCAGCAGTTGGGTGATTTGAGCTCCTTCGGATGCGCTGAGCGCGTTGGCGGTCTCATAAGCAAGCGGTGACGGCTGTGGCCGCGACGGCGCCATGGCCGGCGGCGAGGGATTCTCGGGCAAGGTGGTGGGGCTAGCTAGAGAGGGAGGTGGGGCACGGGGAGAGGGGGAATCGGGTCGAGGGCTCACCGCGGAGCTGCAGGGAGGGTTAGTGGGCTCGGGGGCGCGCCGGAGTGGCCGAATCGACGGAGAAGATCCTCGGCGGCCGGCGAGGGGGAAAACGTCGGGGGCGGCGTTCCGGGGCTCTTCTGGTCGCGTGAGACGACGAGGAGGACGAGGGAGGACCGGCGGAGCTCTGGGAGGCGTCGGGGAGACGAGACGGTGGCTGTGGCCGCGCGAGCGCTGGTCGGCGGCGACGGCCTCCATTCGGTCGCGTGAGGGAGAGAGAGCAGAGGGAAGGGAGGAGCGAGGGAGAGCTACGGGAGAGTGAGAGAGGTCGTGGGGAACGAGGGGGGGGAGTGCGTGGCTCCCTCGGGTGCCTCCAGCGGCGAGCAGGTAAGCAGGAGGTGGCCGGAGCTCTTCGGGCGCGCGCCACGCCTCGCCTCTGCCTACTGGCAGAGGAAGAAGAGGACAAGGGGGGAGGAGGTGGGCTGGGCCACGCGGGTGGGCTGCACAGGGGGGGGGCTGGGCCAGCACAGGTGAGCGACGGGTAGTTCCTTCTCTCCTTTTTTTATTTACTGTTTTCTATTTTTGTTCTGTTTTCTTTTATTTAATTTGTTTTGCCACTGTTTTGAATTTAAAAATAATTCAAACAATGCCAAAACTCCTCTGAATATTTTATACTGCTAGATGGACTTTTCCAAAAGCTTATAAAATATTTCAGGGGTATTTAAATTATATTCTAATTATATGAATATAATTCAAATTCAAATAGCTAATGAATTAAATCCAAAGTCCCAAAAATAACTCTTTAAAAATGTTCAATATTTTGGTTGGGACCAGAACCCTTACCAAAAATTATCAAACATTTAAGAAGAGCCTTTTGGAGCAATGAATAAGATTTCTAGGGTTTTTGCCCCTCTTTTATTTAGGGTTTTGAGGCTTCCAAAATTCCCTCAGTTCAAATTTTCAGAATTTAAACATGATGCACACATGAAGCTAGCCTAGAGCATTACCAGAAGCTAGGGATGTGACAACTCACCCCCACTAAACAAGAATCTCGTCTCGAGATTCAAGCGTAGGGTAAGATGAAGGGGAAACGCAAACTAGTACAATCTTCACGATCCAGGGTGCACTTCATAGGAACGTTGATTCGATCACCATCTTTGTCTTGTCGTCTTGCTCTGAGAACTTCAGCTAATCATGACAAGAAGAGGAAAGGAAAACTCTAGAAGGATCGGTCTTCTCGAAGGTCGAACAACTCAGGATCAACTCACGGAATGAGACTTAGAACCATCTCTCGGTTGAGACACGAGATACACATCAAGAGGGGTGGAAAGAAACGGATGACGAGGGTTCACTAGGTAGACAACAATTCCACACCTAAGAAGGTGGTAAACGATTGTCAACGTAGCGAGGAGTTGAGTTGCCATGATACCACGACGAAACATCCTGGAGGAGGGTGATTCGTAGATTATTATCTTAAGTGGCAAAAAGAATTACTTTTGATTCAGAGATCATTGGAACTCTTCATACCAGCCTAAGGCAATTCACAACGATCGTTTGGAGGGGGTCGGTAGAATGGCATACTCGGACTTGGATGATGTGGATTACCTTGTTGAAGACAACGTAATGGATGAATTTGCTTTCCACCGGAAATGGAAGAGACCCATGGTAGAATGGCACATTGGTGGTGCAAGCTGGGAACAAAATGCAAATGCTGGGAATGATTCTGGTAACTGGGGAAGAACCCAACAATAGAGAGTGAATTCACTGTTTGAAAAGGTCATAGCATTGCCGAGGAAACTGAGAGGAATCCCAGTTAGTGCCGATGATAACACCTAGCGCTTGTGCGTGCTCTCAAGAACTTGAGCATTTCCACATTCATCAAGGTTTTACCAACATCCGTGTCAAGGGTCCGGTAAACACAACTTACTACCATGATGAATGGTGATGGAGGATGCAGATGCAAAGGAAGATAACACCTTCTCAGATTTCACCTTAGCGAAGCCAAGGAACAAAATCTGGATGATCGACCGAGAGACATTTAGCACTCCGCTTCTAATGTTCTCCTTGATGTGCTAGTGTAACCCATTCATAGATATGGTTTGATATCTAGAACATCAAGTAAAAAGGTCGGACTTCGGAACACAGAAATCCATAGGGGCAACTAGGGAGTAAATCCTACGAAATCCCTATGGGGAGGTGGCCAACTTCTTCAATCAAGATACTACAATAATAGGTCTTCCGGTTGGGTGTGTTGGCCACGACATCCACTTTACCGGTTATCGCGGGACCAATATTATAGTTCTTGGGAAATGTTCCAACCATCATATCTGCCTGAGATTCAGATCTGGTTGGTGTCAGGATATTCCAGACTCATCGAGTCTAGGAAGAAAAACGGAAGTTTGCAACACAAATCGACGAGATGACGTTGCGAGATTCTCGGGGAATGAACTACGATAGTAAGCTCCAAAACATGAGCTGGTTCTGCTACAAACATGTGAACACGTTGTCCAAGACAAGCATGACCACAAAGTAGTCTTATAATAAAACACTACCGAGTTCAGGAGGGGGAACCATCAACGAGGGTATCGAAGTCCTTACATAAGTCCGGATTAGCTCTTATGAAGAAACTCCTTCTCCTTGAACAAATCAATCAGTGGCTTGGTGTGCTAGGGATACATATAGATTGAAGGTTGCAAGTCTTCAAACCACAGCATTCTTCGCACGTGTGCATGACTGATTTGGAATGATTCCAAAGAAAGCAACATTGACTTTCTCGAATCCACGGCGGCAACTTGCATCAGATGCACATGAATTAAAGGAAGTCACTACCTTCATCCAAACATATGCTTCATGAGCTAGCATGAAGCAAATGCTTTCAAAAGTTTCCAACACTAGCTTAATGTTCAACAAAATCATGGAGGAGATAAGGATGTTGTCAATGGGCTCAACAACAATTCATCTGGGTTTCCTTTTAAAAGGAATTCCATAGTTAAGTGAGCAAGGGATAGCATTGGTCAGGCCAAAGATGTAATGGTGTATGCTCGAGGGATCAACCACGAATAAGACAACATTACGAGCATCATTGGTACTGATTTGATTTGACGATAGCCCACACTCAAATCAAAGGATTGATAAGACAATAGGTCCAGCAACTGATCATAGGGACCAATCGATGAAGATATCATCTTTCTCCAACACACACACACACACACACTCACACAGGATATCCCTTAAGATGAACTAAATCGGGCAAGCTTCTATCTTCCAACTCTCCAAGTTGATGCATAGCTTAACCAACTAGCTCAGGGGTATCCAACACGGATTCTTGGAGAAAGGGTGGTTTACAGGATAAACCAACATGATCACGAGCTTAACATAACAGTCAGGTGACAACCTGGTGATACTTTCGAGAAGATATTCGGAAAATCACGAACCACCGATATGTTACTAAGATCGAGAACAATCTTGCTTTTCAGGGCAAGATGATATGATCAAATGAGTGAGGACTTGACACAATCCTAACTCATTGATCGAAGGGTGCACCGGAAATAAGGACTAGATAGCACGATCAGTCTTAGAATGATGATTCAATAACCAACATACTAGGAATAAGATTATTGTCCATTAACTACCAAGCAATGGGGTTGCTAGGAGTATTGAGTTCACACATCATGATTCACTTGTCGGCACTCCGGCTGCAACAACACGGAACCGAGGAATGAAAAAGGATGGCGAGAAGTATCACTATGTCAAGAATTCACAAGAGGTGGTGCAATTCTCATGAAATTCCTGTCATAAAGAAGGTAATACTTCAGGGTAGAGCAGACCAGAAGCTGGATTGTAACTTGATCTGCGGAACACAACTACTTTGACCCAATCCTAAATATGGATGAGGTACTGGAGTTTGTTTCTCCAAGTCATTCAGGACAGAATGGCTTGACGGACCACAAGGGTAATAGGCATCGACGAACGAATGCACACATACTCTTGACTATCAATTGATAGACGAGGGTCAGAAGACAACTAAAGAGGGGCAACTCAAAGGAACATACGATTTTCTGAGTTGTGGATGCATGGTTTAGCATGTCGAACGAATTCCACATATTTCTTCCGGATAACCCATGCAGAAAGGTAGAACTGGCAGAGTCACGATTTATGAATGGAGAACTCCTCAAGAGTACTCTAATTGTGATCTTTTGATCCAATAAACATCTGCCATAAGCGGTTCATAGTATTTGGAAGAAGGAAATACCACGGACCTCGAGGACTATCGCAAAGTTACTAATATCCTGAAGGAACTAGCAAACACTATCAACATGAAGTAAGTAGAGTGAATCTCGGGTTCAAAACCCAGAAACAGAATACCTATTACTAAGTAGCATCACGGGATGCTTTCAAGAATGATGGCCAGAATCATCACACTGGGAACACAAACCATGGCTAAATTACTAGATGATCCCCTAAGACACCTAGGGTCATAATAATATCTCCAACATATATGTCAAGGTAACGGAGTACCTCAACTCACTGATTAGTGTGGTTAATCTGGCCCATGGGAACATTGAAACGGGAAGAAAGGATTTGCAAATGCATCAGACTACTTAGAAACCTGGGATGACTCGGACAGCATAACGGCTGTAAATGCTCAAAAAGATTTGAGACAATCACAAAATGGTGGCATAACCACTCAACATCACAGTATCAAGGTTCCGAGATCAACAGTAATCATACAGAAGTAGTAAAAACATGAACAGAGGCTTAAGTCCAAAAATCTTATAAGTCTACGGATTAGTAACACGTGATCCTGATGGAAAGAAGAGATAGCCTAGTTCTTAATCCCCGTAGAAGAGAAGATGATGACTCAGATCAGAAGGCCATGAGGTATAAGGAGTAAAAAGAGCCTTACGTTCCATCCCACAATCAATTCCCTTATATAACTAAAGAATTTCTAGACTCAACTTCGACCAGTTTGGCTTGGTAATCCTACAGGCAGTCAAGCTCTGATACCAACGCTGTCAGGACCCCGACTCAATGCCACATCGATCTAGCATGTAACACCTCATATCACTTTGCGGCCTCACGCACGGTATTCCCACGGGTGTCGCCTTACCTTTGCCCGGGACCGTTTGCGCCTTTTGGCACACGTATATGACAGTGTTGCTAGCATCCATATGATAAGGAGCCCGGGCTGACATGGCTAGTCGTAAACCCAAAGTGGCACAGACTTACAGGGACAGGCATCCATGACCCAGCATCGAACGTGTCGGTCATCAGCGAGTGAATCCAGGCTGTAGCACTGGGCTAGCAGGACTCCGGTGAACCGGGCTGTAGCGGGCTAACAGGACTCCGGTATTCATCGCGTGACATTTCCCCGAAGGGACAGACACAGGAACGAAGAAGGACACATGCCGGCCAGCCTAAGTGTTCCGGAGCAGTAGCAAGCTACCATGGCTCGGTGGAAACACTAGGAGACATTTCCCCGTAAGAGAGGCTACTAAAGATAAACAACTAGATGGTCAGATCCCACACATACCAAGCATTTCAATAACATACACACAATATGCTCGATATGTGCAAATACAACATGGCATCACAACATGACTCTACGACTCAAGTATTTATTCAATAGGCTCCGAGGAGCGAGATATTACAAACATGGGTCTCATGACCCAACAATCAGAGCATACAAGTCAAAGCACAAGCGGAAGCTATCATGTCTGAGTACAGACATCTATAAATGAAAAAGGCTGAGAAGCCTGACTATCTACCAGATCCTGCCGAGGGCACAAGATCGTAGCTGAGGTAACAAGCTAAACGTCGAAGTCCACGCGGAACTACTAGCGAGACCGAAGTCTCTCTGCAAAAACATAAATAGGCAAACGTGAGTACAAATGTACCCAGCAAGACTTACATCAGAACTAACTACATATGCATCATTATCAACAAAGGGGATGGTGGGGTTTAACTGCAGCAAGCCAGCTTTGACTCGGTGGCTATCCTGAACTACGACTGCAAGTAACTCTTTTGAGGTGGCGCACACGAGTCCACATATTCACCATATCAATACACCACTATGGAATCCGCTCCCGTCTCCCTACGAGAACGCCATCCATAGCACTCACGCTTATCTTGCGTATTTTAGAGTATCCACTTTCACTTGTCTATGAACTGATATAAGCAACCCAGAAGTCCTTTTCCGCGGACACGGCTATTCGAATAGATGATGTTAACCCTGCAGGGGTGTACTTCTTCACACACGCTCTCACCACTTACCGCCGTTTACACGACATGTACTCGGCAACCTTCAAGCGGAAGCCCAACGTGGGTGTCGGCCACGGCCTGCCTAAACACTCAAGTCTCTAGTCCAGGTTTATCGCCTATTCGGGTTCCATCCATGAGGAGATCCGGCCGGAGTTTCGCTCACAGCCCCAAACGATGTGAACAGGGTTCCGTGACACCAAACGGGCGCCCGGTTTACCCGGCCACGTGCCTACCGCATCACAGCCCACCCCTACGGTCAGCGCTGCGCACGGCCTCCAGCATACTACAAACACCAGAAACTACTTGCAACTCCTGGACAGAGGACAAGGGTGATTAAGAAGCCGAGAGGGTCCATTGGTTTCGGGCCCAATGCGTGGTAGTAGCTGAATCATGGATCACAAACACAGAACTCAGTTCCTGAGGACGGCTGCAATGAGACAACCCACCATGTACTCCTACATGGCCTCTCACCGCTACCTTTACCAAATCGTGTTCACACACTTAGCTCACACACAGTAGGACATGTTCACACGCCTCTGATTCATCCCCGATGAATCAGACCTGACTCAACTCTAAGCAGTAGCAGGCATGACAAACAAACATGAATGAGTAGGCACAACAGGGCTCAAACAACTCCTACTCATACTAGTGGGTTTCATCTATTTACTGTGGAATGACAGGTCATGCAAAGGATAAAGGGGTTCAGCTACCGCAGCAAGTAACAGATGAATCGTTGTTGTCCTAATGCAGTAAAAGAGAGCAGGAGCGAGAGAGTGGGATTGTATCGGAATGAACAAGGGGGTTTTGCTTGCCTGGCACTTCTGAAGATAACATTGAGTCTTCATCAGTGTCAACGATCACATCATCGGTATCACGTCTATCGAGAGGGGACAAATACCGGCAACACAGAAGGGAACACAATCAATGCAATGCACAATATGATGCATGCTCATGACATGGCAAATGAATGTGTTTTGAGCTAATGCAACTAGCAACAGATTAAATGAAGTTGGTTTGAATACAAGATTCAAATTCAAACTCCATATGTGATTAATTAAATGCCATTTAATTGATTTGTGCTAAACAGCAGCTATAAGTTGTTCTAACATGCATGAAAATGGTACAGATGGATTCCTTGAATTTTTCTGATAATTTTTCATATATAATTTATTTAATTTGGAGTTACGGTTAATTTTCTATGATTTATAGAAGTTTTAGCTATTTTCTGAAATTATTAAATCATTTAAGATTTATTTTAATTCCAGAACAAATACTGCGTCAGCATGACGTATTGGTGACGTCAGCAGGTCAAAGGCGTCGACCAGGTCAAACCTGACCAGTGGGGTCCACTGGTCAGTGACCCAGTCAACTAACCAGGTTAGTTAGCCCTAACTAACTTAGTTAGCCGGGCGGGGCCCGCATGTCAGTGGCCTATCTAATTAGTTAGGTTAATTAGCGCTAACTAATCTAACACTAATCTAGCAGGCGCCTGGGCCCACACGTCAGGGGGTCAAACCCCGGGTCAAACCCGCCGGAGTTGACCCGCGGCTTGTCGCCGGCGACGCCAGCAACGGCGGAGGGCGTCGGAAACGCTGCTCCGGCCACGGTTTGATGCGCGGGTGGGTGCTACGAGTAGCTGGCGATGTGGCGCATCCAACGGTGGCGGTGTTTGGTGCTGGGGTGGCCGGAGTTAACGGCGGCGAGCTCTTTTGCGGCCGCCGGAGTTCGGCTATCGACGGGAACTATGCCACAGAGCACGGGAGGAGCAGCAGTTGGGTGATTTGAGCTCCTTCGGATGCGCTGAGCGCGTTGGCGGTCTCATAAGCAAGCGGTGACGGCTGTGGCCGCGACGGCGCCATGGCCGGCGGCGAGGGATTCTCGGGCAAGGTGGTGGGGCTAGCTAGAGAGGGAGGTGGGGCACGGGGAGAGGGGGAATCGGGTCGAGGGCTCACCGCGGAGCTGCAGGGAGGGTTAGTGGGCTCGGGGGCGCGCCGGAGTGGCCGAATCGACGGAGAAGATCCTCGGCGGCCGGCGAGGGGGAAAACGTCGGGGGCGGCGTTCCGGGGCTCTTCTGGTCGCGTGAGACGACGAGGAGGACGAGGGAGGACCGGCGGAGCTCTGGCAGGCGTCGGGGAGACGAGACGGTGGCTGTGGCCGCGCGAGCGCTGGTCGGCGGCGACGGCCTCCATTCGGTCGCGTGAGGGAGAGAGAGCAGAGGGAAGGGAGGAGCGAGGGAGAGCTACGGGAGAGTGAGAGAGGTCGTGGGGAACGAGGGGGGGGAGTGCGTGGCTCCCTCGGGTGCCTCCAGCGGCGAGCAGGTAAGCAGGAGGTGGCCGGAGCTCTTCGGGCGCGCGCCACGCCTCGCCTCTGCCTACTGGCAGAGGAAGAAGAGGACAAAGGGGGGAGGAGGTGGGCTGGGCCACGCGGGTGGGCTGCACAGGGGGGGCTGGGCCAGCACAGGTGAGCGACGGGTAGTTCCTTCTCTCCTTTTTTTTTATTTACTGTTTTCTATTTTTGTTCTGTTTTCTTTTATTTAATCTGTTTTGCCACTGTTTTGAATTTAAAAATAATTCAAACAATGCCAAAACTCCTCTGAATATTTTATACTGCTAGATGGACTTTTCCAAAAGCTTATAAAATATTTCAGGGGTATTTAAATTATATTCTAATTATATGAATATAATTCAAATTCAAATAGCTAATGAATTAAATCCAAAGTCCCAAAAATAACTCTTTAAAAATGTTCAATATTTTGGTTGGGACCAGAACCCTTACCAAAAATTATCAAACATTTAAGAAGAGCCTTTTGGAGCAATGAATAAGATTTCTAGGGTTTTTGCCCCTCTTTTATTTAGGGTTTTGAGGCTTCCAAAATTCCCTCAGTTCAAATTTTCAGAATTTAAACATGATGCACACATGAAGCTAGCCTAGAGCATTACCAGAAGCTAGGGATGTGACAATGGCAACCTCTGTCTCCATCTCCATGCTGTGCTCCGGTGCTTTAGCAACCCCGGCGTCACCACTCTCTCCGATGGGGCGCGTCGGCCGCATCCTCATACACTGGCGGCTTTGACGACTGAGAGCGGTGTCGAGGTTGCAAGCGGAGAGAGAGGATTGTGTGTGCGTAGTGAGCATGGGTGGTGTGGCCGCTCGGGCGCACCATTAATAGGGAGTAGTGGGAGTTGTGGGAGAGAGGCGGGCGGCGGTCAAACTGATGGCTCGCCTCCCAGTGAGCCTGCACACCGAACTGCTGACATGCCTACCAAAGTTTCACCCAGCTACTCGCACGCCTCCCGATGACACTGCGCAACGAGCACGCCTCCCCGTCTGCATGTGCGGCAGACTGCTCGCATGCGTCCCGTCAACTCATGCCTGCTCGCAAGCCACACGGGTCGTGCGGTGGCACATATATTGTTTTCTATTTGGATGATTAATGCTGCCGCTTTATTGCTTAACCGAAGCATGGCACATATCCATTGTTTGTCTAACGCTCACGGTTCAAATAAACTATCCGTTTTGGATATAGGTTCCCAATTATTAATAATCTCCCGTCTGTAATTAGACAAAGATTACATCAAAACTGGTCTCAAATTTGACAAAAAAGTACAATACCACTTTGTATTGGTGTCCATATGACAACACGATAAGTTTCATGAACTTCAAATAAGTTTTGGATGTACTAGAATTTAAAAATCAAGATTCTCAATGTTTGAAATTTGTTGCACGGGGAGTAAACATGCACCCAGTGAGACACATGTGTTTTTGCAATCCATTTAGGTGCACTGTCACATGTGCATGTAGCTCAAATTTGATTTTTGCACATTATACCCATAGAAAATCAATCAATCAATGTACTAAAACGTCTTAATGATCTCTGTGAATTTTTTGAAATTAAAACGTCCTTCCTTTGGTAACATGTATGTTCACCATGGGATAATTAATTTAACATGCATCGTAGTTGCGGTGGATTCGCGGTGTGTGTGTGGGTGTGTGCGTCTGGGGTGGCGGGTGGCTCGCAGTACACTACGAGTTGTGAGCCACCGTGTGGGTTGGCCGTTTTGTTAGGCAGGCTGGTGCCACATCAAAGTCGTGAAATCATTATTTAAAACATTACACAACCCTTTCATACATAAATGTTTTGGCCACATACAGTCGATGGCTGTCCAACACGACACTCGATACTCGCGTGTGATGCTTTCTGTGGGCCCGCAAGGTCGTCGTCCATCACTTTGACGAGCAGCCGACAATGAGATTAATTTGACCAGCAAGGTATAATCTTTTTCGTTTGTGTTATGGTGGTATATAGTACGCGTCAAAGAGGTGGGAGGGGACTAGCATATACACTATACGTGTGCGTCCGTGAACAAGTACACCTCACTCAGTGTCGGGACTTTTTGGTTACCGAGGCACGTGCCACATCAAAATTGTGAAATTGATTATTCAAACATCACACAACACCTTTTTGGGCCACATGCATATATATATATATATATATATATATATATATATATATATATATCCTAGCTAGGATACTCACGTGTGACGCTTCCATCTGTGGGTCCACGAGGCCATCATCGATGCATGCATGCATGCATCACTTTGACCTACATCGGGAGAGGTTAATTAATTTCACCATTGATGAGGATTCTTTTGGGTTGTACATATATTACGGCAGGAGCATATAGTATGCGATGAAGAGGGGGAAGGGGACCATCATATGTAGTACGCTTGATATGAACCTCGCTCTGTGTGGGTGCATGGTTTACGGTTTTTGAGGCATGTGGCACATCAAAGTTGTGCATTTTGGGTATTCAATATATATATATATATATATATATATATATATATATATATATATGTTTGGCCCACATGCAAAGCGGTGGTGGTTGTCCTCTCGCACCCACTTAAGCGGTTATCAGTGATATCGATGCTTTCCATCCGTGGGCCCGCTTGGTCCATCACTTCTTTTTGCCTGACAACAAGAGAGGTTAATTTGACTTAGGAGGGGATTATTATTTTTGCTCTGGGATGACATGCATGATACACTTTGAGCACACACATATGCATGTGTACGCATGAATCCCTCCCATTGAGTCGAAGTGGCTAGTACAACGACACCATCATGAACCGATCTCGCTCCGTGTGGGGAGCTAGTGTACGATTTTTGACACACGCGCCAGATCAATGTTGTGTATTAAAAAATGCACGCACACATCACCTCCATACATATGCATGTAGTGGTTGCCTTAGAACTATACACTCCCTCTCTCGGTTATCAGCGACAAGCCTATATATTCGCGGGCCCGCGTGGACATCCATGATCACCTTGACCAACAACAACAAGATAGGTTACCATGGCAGATTCTTCATTTGGTTAGTGTTAGTATAGGTCATGGTGAGATTCAAACCTAATTAAGTTTGAGCGCATATACTATGCATGCATGCATATATGAATCCCCGTCGTTGGCTTGAAGTGTGGTGTAACATACATATGCATCGTCAACCTAACCCTCACTCAGTGTGGGGATTTCTAGTTCGAAATCACGGTGCCACATCAAAGTTGTTCATTGTTACTCAAAAACACACCTATCCATACATATGTTTGGGCCACACGCATGCAGTGCTTATCTTTGGGGACTACCTACTTGGGTGATTATTGGCGAGCTAGCCCATCTCCGGGGGCGCATGGATGGCCATCACTTTGACCAACAACAAGAGAGAGGTTGTACGACCAAGGTGTATTATTCTTGGTCCGTTTTACGATCCATCTTGGTGAGATATATGCCTCTCTGGCCCGCCGACTGAAAGTGTGAGTGTGTGTGTGTGGGGGGGGGGGGTTGCTACATCACACTTTGCTAGGTGAACCTCGGTTGGGGGCATGCATTCATAGCTTAATTAGGATTCCCTTCATGGTGACACGAGGGGGTGGGGGGCTGCTAGCTAATTCACACTTTGCTAGGTGAACCTTGGTTGGGGGGAGGGGGCATGCTCATAGCTTAGGATTCCTTTCGTGCCGACACGAGGGGTTCTGCTAGCTACTTCGCACTTTGCTAGGTGAACCTCGGTTGGGGGGCATGTGCATTCATAGCTTAGGATTCCCTTCGTGCCGACACAAGGGAGGGGTGGCTGCTAGCTACTTCACACTTTGGTAGGGTGAACCTCGGTTGGGGGGAGGGCATGCATTCATAGCTTAGCTAGGATTCCCTTCGTGCCGACACGAGGGAGGGGGGCTTCTAGCTACTTAGCACTTTGCTAGGTGAACCTTAGTTGGGGGGGGGCATGCATTCATAGCTTAGGAATCCCTTCGTGCCGACACGAGGGAGGGGGGCTGCTAGCTCTACTTCACACTTTGCTAGGTGAACCTCGGTTGGGGGGGCATGCATTCATAGCTTAGGATTCCCTTCGTACCGACACGAGGGAGGGGGCTACTAGCTACTTCACACTTTGCTACAGTGAACCTCAGTTGGGGGGCATGCATTCATATATAGCTTTGGATTCCCTTCGTGTCGACACGAGGGAGGAGGGGGCTGCTAGCTACTTCGCACTTTGCTAGGTGAACCTCGGTTGAGGGGGATGGGGCATGCATTCATATATAGCTTAGGATTCCCTTCATGCCGACATGAGGGAGGAGGGGGGCTGCTAGCTACTTCGCACTTTGCTAGGTGAACCTCGGTTGAGGGGGAGGGGGCATGCATTCATAGCTTAGGATTCCCTTCGTGCTGACACGAGAGGGTGGGAGCAAGCAATACCGTGCGCATTGCGAGAGAGGTGCCACATCGAAGTTGCATTTGGTATTTGAAAATCAAACCACCCTTTTGATACGTAAATTTGGTCCACATGCAAGTGTGTTCGTGTTCTGACCCTCTCCCTCGTCATTTTTCGCCAAATTTATGAACAGACAAGTCGGATGACGCAACAGACACGGTTCACTCAAACTAACCATGTGCCCCACCGATGCACCTGTCACGCACACATCTGCATAGTACATTGGGCTCCATGAGGCTCCCCCTCTCAAAAATATCTGCCCGCTTCGAGTGTTTTTCTGTTTCGTAACACACAGTTGTTATCTCCGGACCGTGTGCGATGTTTCTTGTTCCCAATTCCGCCTGCATCAAAAATATCTGCCCGCCTTGAGGGTTTTTCTTTTCATAACACACGGTTGTTATCTCCGGACCGTGTGCGATGCACTATCATCAAAATTTTCAATAGCCTGGAATTTCACTCCCACGTTTGACTCCCGCGTAGTAAAATTTTTAGTATCCGTGTCATTTCCTCAAACACCCCCCCCACACACACACACACCAAAACCTCCTCGGGCGTGCACACACACACACACACACACACACACACCCTCCCTCGCTCGAAACCCTAGCAAAGTCCCCGACGCCGCCGCCGCCGCAAGGTCTCCATTGTCAACATCTGCCGGTTTGCCCTTGCAGCTTACCCACCAATCTCCATACCCAGGCCGCCTTGAGTTTCTTAGATGACGCCTGCCAAACGCCCCCATTCCCATAGATCCCCATCCCCCACTCCAGAGCGTCGCAGCCTAAGACCGGCTACGCTTCCCATGGATCTTGAGGAGCGACTGGCCCAAAAAGGTGTATAGCGGTCCCTTCGCCCGACGT
This sequence comes from Triticum aestivum, assembly GCF_018294505.1. Classification (NCBI taxonomy): domain Eukaryota; kingdom Viridiplantae; phylum Streptophyta; class Magnoliopsida; order Poales; family Poaceae; genus Triticum; species Triticum aestivum. The sequence continues at coordinate 116,926,494 of NC_057794.1, read as the reverse complement.
CGCCGAGGAAGCTGACGACCATTACTGGCTGCAGGCACTCAAGCAGCGGACTAGAGTATGTGGGAATGTCTCGTCCACCGGCTATGACATCGAGGTCATCAATAGCGACGCCCTGAGGCGGGCTATGTCACAGGTTAAGTGGCCCACCCCCAACCCCTCGGGTTCAACCGCCATTCATCTCATCCATGGCCCAGCCGCTGATCTCCTCTGGCTCGCTGTAAAAAATCTGCCAGTCTACATCGCCATCGAGCCCCTTTTGTCATTTCTGAAGGACACGTTCTGCAATGCTGGCTAGGTATCCATAGCTTCCAAGTCAGACCTCATCAACGGCGACCACGAGGAGGGCACCCTCTTCGGCTCTTCCAAGGGGAAAGAGCCCATCTGCTATTCCAAGGGGAAAGCGCCCGTCTGCGACATCAGGGAGGGCACCCTATAGCCATGCTCTTCCAAGGGGAAGGAGCCCATCTACGACAACATGGAGCGCATCCAGGGTCCGTGCTCTTCCCACAGGAACGAGCCCATCTGTGACAAATGAGGAAACCCATGATTTGTTTATTTCAATTGTTCACATTGTGATGCTCTATATGTGCAATTATTTACTGTGCAGTACATTTCATCAATCCAGTTTTAAACATACCAATAGGAATGCATATATTTGCTTGTTGTTAAGCCTGTTATAGCTAGCATATGCCTCTTTTAAAGTTTTTTGATTGTTCGGTTGTTTGTAGTTAGCATATGTTCAGTTTCAAATGCTATCTTTGGTTGTTCGTAGTATGCCTTGTTTATTCCAGTTATTCACAACATGATGTTCTATATGTGCAAGTATGAACTATGCAGTTCAATTTCATCAGTACCAGTTTCAACAATACCACTATGAATGACTACATTTGGTTGCTGCATCTTGTAGTTAACACGCCTTTCCATTTTTATTTAACCATAACCAGTGTACTTAGACCGGCACAATACCAGTTTGAATGACCATGTTCGCTTGTTGTTAAATGTTAGGGCTGTTTGCAGTTAGCACACCTTTCCACTTGTTTTGCTTTACTAGCGTGCTTAAACCTGCACACTGAAGCTATCTTTTGGAGATTATTTTATCTTCCATGTGTAATTGGTTGGTGTTTAGCCTGTTGTGCTTAACATGCTTCTTGATGTACCTACACAGGACAATTTTGGGAACGACTGTTGTTTTCCATCGAGGTTAGTTTCATCCCATGGCTTATATCTGCTCACTGTTCAGGATATCCGTAGCTGGTACCATATAGGCCGGCGACTAATAAGGGACTAATCGGTGAATCGGACTTTTAACTGAATATATCTGCAACCCATTTTTCCTTAGGTTAACTAGGGCCATATGTAATATATCTGAGGCTACATAGCAACCTGCACTATACTTAATGTCTAAATATGCAATCCTAGGCTACATAGCAACAAGGAAGAGTGTTACATTAATGTTCTAATGATGTCTAGATATACGTAGAAGAGCAGCAGTAGCAGCAACAACAACAACAACACAACCCTGTTTGGATACTCAACTTAGCTAGAGGTTAGAGTTAGTTTCTAGCTCATTCCTAACCCTGAACTAACTACATCCAAAGAGTTGTTTGGATGGCAGGGTTAGATTAACAATAAATGCACTAGGAGAACTAGCTCCAATTAGCACATCTTGGGTTGGATACTAGTTTTTTGGGTGGGTTATAGATGCAACTAGCTCAAATGAGCCCTCATGTTTAGCTATTTGAGCCCGAACTAGCTCAAACTAACTGTAACTCGTGGACAGAGCAGCAAATAATTTTTAAGAACGACCTAACTCCTTCCGGCCCATAATATAAGATGTTAATTCATCTAATATGTGAGCATATTGGATGTTATAAGATACTCCCTCCTTCCCTAAATATTTGTTCTTTTTAGAGATTTCAAATGGACTACCACATACGGATGTATATAGACACATTATAAAAGAGTGTTGTACTACATCATTGTGCCATTGCTGTTTAGCTTCTAATATTAACTTGGTGCTTTTAGGTACATATGTCATTGGTAAAGATCCGCGTTTCGACCCTTTCTGCGTATGGGGCAATGATATATCGATGAACCAGCATCAAGTGAGGAAGCTGATAAAGATTGTTAGTAAAATGGGTCCAAAGATGGCAAAAACTATTTGTTTAGACTTTATCCAAGACAATAGCGAACATATGTACCTATGAATCGAATAATGCATTGGTTGTTTGAACCTAATGGATATGAATAAAGCTGTAGCATACATTCAAATCCAAATCTGATACAATTTGGAAAAGCCGCAATTAAATTACGGTGAAATTACGCTCTCCAGGTTGTTACGGCACACATGGTTGGTAAAACACAAACGTTTGCGATATGCACCATAACCGAGACAGTTCACAGAGAGGAAACATGTGCAAGCACGCACACAGTTGTCGTTCACAAACGGTGCGGGTAAACTAAACGCTTGTGTTAGTTGCCTTATCATACACGATTCGCAATCATGACTGTTTCTAATGAAGTATGCATCGTAAACGTTGCACCGCAGAATAGCGTGTGCGATAGTTGTCGTGTACGACGATATTATGACGGTCCGACGTTTCGTAATCCTGTCCGACACTCATATGACAATTAGCTAATCTTCTTAACGGTGAACCATTTGTGATGGACCGCGCATCATACACGTTCTATAATAGTGAACCGTTTGTGATGGGTCGCGCATCGTAAACGTAGCACCACAAAATACCGACTGCGATGGCAATGCGAGCAGAAACGAGTAGGAGTACTGTAGGGGCCCTATCCCCGACGGTTTTTGGGTCGTGTGGGAAGGACCCCCTACCGCGCACACTCACTTGGCGACGGTTCCAAATGCCGTCACGGAAAGGGGTTAAAAACCGTTTGTTTAGGACCAACGCGCACCAGTGATCATATCAGTGGGTAATGACTGTTGTCCCACTATGGTGACCCCTTAATCTATAAAAGGAGGCCCATGGCAATCGTAGGAGGGCGTTAGAGAGGGTTGGAAACTTAACAAAACCCAAGACACCATACGCTTGTGGTCACCGTAGCCTTGAGGCATGCCTTGCCGGGCAAGTGTACCACACACCACCACGTTCATTTCCACCATCAATCCACCAAAGCAGGAGTAGGGTCTTATGCCTCGCGGTGGACCGAACCTAGGTAAATTGCTTGTGTGCTCTCTGACGTGCTGCCGCGCGCTGTTCTGCTCTTTGTGCAATGCGACGTCCCCCGCCGAACTAGCAAAGGGCCACCCGATCCCATAGGTGGCCACAGATATCCCGCGACATCACGTCTTGACCATATCACATCACAACATGCCCTGCAAAAACAAGTTAGATGTCCTCTACTTTGTTGTTGCAAGTTTTACCTGGCTACTAGGGCTTCTAGCAAGAACCATTCTTACCTACGCATCAAAACCACAATGATTTTTCGTCAAGTGTGTTGTTTTAACCTTCAACAAGGACCGGCCGTAGTCAATCTCGATTCAACTAAAGTTTGAGAAATAGACACCCGTGAGCCACCTGTGTGCGAAGCACGTCGGTAGAACCAGTCTCATGAACGCAGTCATGTAATGTCGGTCCGGGCCACTTCATCCAACAATACTATCGAATCAAAGTAAGATGTTGGTGGTAAGAAGTATGACTATTATCGCCCACAACTCTTTGTGTTCTACTCGTGCATATATCATCTACGCATAGACCTGGCTCAGATGCCACTGTTGGGAACATAGTAATTCAAAAAAGTTCCTACGATCACGCAAGATCTATCTAGGAGATGCATAGCAATGAGATGGGAGAGTGTGTCCACGTACCCTCGTAGACCGAAAGCAGAAGCGTTTAGTAACGCGGTTGATGTAGTCGAATGTCTTCATGATCCAACCGATCCAAGTACCGAACGTACGGCACCTCCGTGTTCAGCACACGTTCAGCACAATGACGTCCCGCGAGCTCTTGATCCAGTAGAGAATCGAGGGAGAGTTTCATTAGCACGACGGTGTGGTGACGATGTTGATGATGTGATCTGCGCAGGGCTTCGCCTAAGCACTATGACAATATGACCGAGGTGGTAAACTGTGGAGGGGGGCACCGCACATGGCTAAGACAATTGATGTTGTGCCTTTGGGGTGCCCTCTGCCCATGTATATAAAGGATGGGGAGGAGGAGGCCAGACAAGGGGGAGGCGCTCCAAGGGGGGAGTCCTACTAGGATTCCAAACCTAGTAGGATTCGCCCCCCCCCTTTCCTTCCAACGAAGAGGGGGGAAGGGGAAAGAAGGGAGAGTGAGAAGAAAAGAGGGGGCCGCGCCCCCTCCCCTTGTCCAATTCGGATTGGGGCAAGGGGGCGGGCCCCACCTCCTGTGGCCTGCCTCCTCTCCTCCAATATGGCCCATTAGGCCTAATAACTTTCCCAGGGGGGTTCCGGTAACCTCCCAGTACTCCGAAAAATCCATGATCTTCTTCGGAACCATTATGGTGTCCGTATATAACCTTACAATATATCAATCTTTACCTCTTGACCATTTCAAGACTCCTCGTCATGTCCGTGATCTCATCCGGGACTCCGAACAAACTTCGGTCATCAAAAAGACATAACTCATAATACAAATCGTCATCGAACATTAAGCGTGTGGACCCTATGGGTTCGAGAACTATGTAGACATGACGGAGACATATCTCTAGTCAATAACCAATAGCGGAACCTGGATGCTCATATTGGCTCCTACATATTCTACAAAGATCTTTATCGGTCAAACCGTATAACAACATACGTCATTCCCTTTGTCATCAGTATGTTACTTGCCCAGGATTTGATCGTCGGTATCATCATACCTAGTTCAATCTCGTTACTAGCAAGTCTCTTTACTCGTTCTATAATGCATCATCCCGCAACTAACTCATTAGTCACGTTGCTTGCAAGGCTTATAGTGATGTGCATTACCGAGAGGGCCCAGAGATACCTCTCCGATACACGGAGTGACAAATCCTAATGTTGATCTATGCAAACTCAACGAACACCTTCGGAGAGACACCTATAGAGCATCTTTATAATCACCCAGTTATGTTGTGACGTTTGATAGCACACAAGGTGTTCCTCCGGTATTTGGGAGTTGCATAATCTCATAGTCAGAGGAATATGTATAAGTCATGAAGAAAGCAATAGCAATAGAACTTAACGATCATTATGCTAAGCTAACCGATGGTCTTGTCCATCACATCATTCTCTAATGATGTGACCCTTTCATAAAATGACAACACATGTCTATGGTTAGGAAACTTAACCATCTTTGATTAATGAGCTAGTCAAGTAGAGGCATACTAGGGACACTCTGTTTTGTCTATGTATTCACACATGTACTAAGTTTCCGGTTAATACAATTCTAGCATGAATAATAAACATTTATCATGATATAAGTAAATATAAATAACAACTTTATTATTGCCTCCAGGGCATATTTCCTTCACCGGATCCCCAAACGGACTCCAGATCTGGCCTCCCGATGAAGAATAGGAGGTGACGGCGGCTCCGTCTCGTGGATCGCGATAATTCTTTCTCCCTGATTTTTCTCTCCAAATATGTGATTTTATAGTATCAGGGTTGAGGTCTACGGGGCTACCAGGTGGGGACAACCCACCTGGGCACGCCAGGAGGGGCGCGCGCCCTGGTGGGTTGTGCCCACCCAGGTGCCCCCCTCTAGTGGATCTTGGCTCCAGAAATTGTCCATATTGATATAAAAAATCCTCGCAAAGTTTTGGTCCATTCCGAGAACTTTTATTTCTGCACAAAAACAACACCATGGTAGTTCTGCTGAAAATAGCGTCAGTCCGGGGTTACTTTCATTCAAATCATGCAAATTAGAGTCCAAAACAAGAGGAAAAGCGTTAGGAAAAGTAGATACGTTGGAGACGTATCAGGGCATCCCCAAGCTTAGGTGCTTGAGACTTCTTGAAATATTATCTTGGGATGCCTTGGGCATCCCCAAGCTTGAGCTTTTGTGTCTCCTTAATTCTTCTCATATCACGGTTTTCCTAGATCTCAAAAGCTTCATCCACACAAAACTCAACAAGAACTCATGAGATAAGTTAGTATAAACCAATGCAAAACCCTTATCATTCTCTACTGTAGAAAATCACTAAAATTATTATTCAACATTGCATACTAAATTCCTCTACATATTTAATACTCCTATCCTCAAATAGGATCATTAAACAAGCAAACATATGCAAACAATGCAAACATAACAGCAATCTGCTAAAACTGTACAGTCTGTAAAGAATGCAAGAGTATCAATACTTCCCTAAATCCAAAAGTTATGACAATTTCCCACACTGAAAAAAATTTATCAGAGCTTATTTTGCAAAAAGTTTCAACATTTTATCACATACTGACTTTTCTAGGGAATTTTTGCAACATCAATAAACTTTTTGTTTTGAAACAGCAACATATAGACTTGCAAAATAAGCATGGCAAAGGCTATACTTGATATTTTTATTGAAAAGAAAGATGCAAAACATTATTCTAAAAAACAGCAAGAAAATCCTAACAAAATAAAATGATGCTCCAAGAAAAACACATATCATGTGACGAATGAAAACATAGCTCCGAGTAAGGTTACCGATAATGTTGGAGACGAAAGAGGGGATGCCTGCCGGGGCATCCCCAAGCTTAGTTGTTGTGATCTTCCTTGGATATTAACTTGTGTGCCTTGGTCATCCCCAAGCTTATGGTCTTGTCACTCCTTATTCCCCTCATATCGATATCTCACCCAAAACTTGAAAACTTCAATCACACAAAACTTAACGGAACTTTGTGAGATAGGTTAGTATGGTAAAGAGCAAACCATTTCACTTTTGGTATTGTCAAATACAAGATTCATAATTGTTCTCACATAATGCCTACTTTAGCATATCATTTCCACAATTTATATTGAGCAATATAAGCCATGGAAACTAGAAAACAAGCAAACTATGCATTGAAAACAGAACAGTCTGTAGTAATCTGTATACTCGAACCATACTTCTGCTACTCCAAAAATCCTGAATAAATAGAAAAAACTAGGAAATTTGTCTATTAATCTTCTTCAAAAATAATCAGCGTTTTATCACGCTTCTGTAGAATTGTTTTCCTGAGCGCAAAAGTTTATGTTTTTCAGCAAGATTAAATCAACTATCACCGTAAGCCATCCCAAAGGTCTTACTTGGCACTTTATTGAAACGAAAGCAATAAAACATGATTACTACAGTAGTATAATCATGTGAACACACAAAAATAGTAGGTAAAAGTGTTGGGTTGTCTCCCAACAAGCGCTTTTCTTTAATGCCATTTAGCTAGGCATGATTATTTCAATGATGTTCGCATAAAAGATAAGAATTGAAACATAAAGAGAGCATCATAAATCATAAGTTCCTCTCTCATAATAATTTTCAGTAGAATCATGAATAGATTCATCAATATAACCATCACATAAAGCATTCTTTTCATGATCCAAAAGCATAGAAAATTTATTACTCTCCATATAAGCAATTTTATTCTCATTCATTAGTGGGAGTATCATTGGAAACTCAAATACTATAAATTGTTCCCACATTAAAAGAGTAATGTTCAGTAAAAGGATAATAAAAATTATGAAAATAATTATCACTACTTTTTATAACATAAGTATCATCACAATAATCATCATAAGTAGGAGGCAAGCAATCATCATAGCAAATTTAATCATGCAAAATAAGGGGACTAAAAAGATCATCTTCATCAAGCATAGCATCCCCAAGCTTGGGACAAACATTAATTGCAGCAAATAAATTCTCAAACATGTCATTCTCATCAAATATAGCATCCCCAAGCTTGTGGCTTGGCATATCATAAGCATAATCACTCTCATCATTAATAGTATGAATAGCACCAACGATATAATAATTTCTATCATCATAATTTCCCAAGTTGGTGCCAAAAAGATTTCCAATATTATAAGAAGTATCATTATTTTCCCAATCATAATCATCACAAAAAGCAATAGGCATAACAAAATCATCATCAAGTGCATCATCCTCCACAATTATTTTTGTTTCATTTTCATGAGGCAGAACAATAATAGGAGCAACATTATTCGGGAGAGATATCTTTTTACCTCTATTCTTTATTCTTTTCCTTTTCCTCTTCACCACCTCATGTGTGGGTTTAATTAATTTTTTCAAACTTCTTATTGATGAGATTTGTTGAATAGGAAGCTCCTCCTCGTTACCTGAATCATCATAATAAAGACTAGGAGGGTATTGAGAAATATTTTCCCTTTCGTTAGTACTCTCTTCATATTCTATTTGTTTTCTTATCTTTAGATAGTTGGCAATATAAGGATTCTCAATGTAATTTACCGCACAAAACATATAAATTTCCTCTAGATCAAAATCAAGAAATCTCTCTAGATTAAATTTTGGAATACCCTTAGTTATATGTTTCATTTCTACATATCCCAAAAGAAGACCGAGCTCTTTATGATGCTCAAGGGTAATCAAGTTATCACAATTTTTGGACACAATTTGATCACAAACAATTTTCATTGGAGATTTAAATGACCAGGTTCATTGCAAAGTTCACAATGATGGCGGAAAAAATTAAATCTTTCAGGACAATCATCTAGCCTCTCTTGCAACTTTTTCGTTTCTAAATATTTATGCTTCTTACAAAATCTATCTTCCCTTTTTGGTGTGCATTTGCACTCCCAATTCACTCCTCAGAAATTGACATGCTTATAAGAAAAAAATTGTCATGACTTGTGCAATCATCATTAGCATTTTGGATATTCAAAGAATGCATACTAACAACAATGCAATCATGCTCATCATTCAAATATTTTATGCCAAACATTTTATTGACTTATTCTTCTAACAGTTGAGCACAATTTTCCAAACCATCATTTTCAAGAAAGATATTATAAAGTTGATCAATAATATGATGCAACCTCAATTCTATTTTTTGTAGTTTTCTTTTTATAAACCAAACTAGTGATAAACAAGAAACTAAAAGATTTGATTGCAAGATCTAGAGATATACCTACTTGAACTCACCTCCCCGGCAATGGCGCCAGAAAAGAGCTTCATTGACGGGATGTGAGTGCCGCTTACCTAACCTCCCCAACAACGGCGCCAGAAAGGAGCTTGATGTCTACTATGCAACTTTATTCTTGTAGACTCGTGTTGGGCCTCCAAGCGCAGAGTTTTGTAGGACAGTGGCAATTTTCCCTAAACAGGATGACCTAAGGTTTATCAATCCGTGGGAGGTGTAGGATGAAGATGGTCTCTCTCAAACAACCCTGCAACCAAATACAAGAAATCTCTTGTGTCCCCAACACACCCAATACAATGGCAAATTGTATAGGTGCACTAGTTCGGCGAAGAGATGGTGATAAAAGTGTGATATTGATGGTACAAATATTTTTTTATAATCTAAATAAATAAAAACAGCAAGGTAGCAAATAGTAAGCGGGCACAAAAATGGCATTTTAATGCTTGAAAATGAGGCATAGGGTCCGTACTTTCACTAGTGCAATCTCTCAACAGTGCTAATATAATTGGATCATATAACCACCCCTCAAAGTGTGATGAAGAATCACTCCAAATATCCTATCTAGCCGAGAACATAAGAAGAAATTGTTTGTAGGGTACAAAACCACCTCGAAGCTATTCTTCTCGATCGATCTATCCAAGAGTTCGTACTAAAATAACACCAAATAATTTCAGATTCATAATACTCAATCCAACACAAAGAACTTCAAAGAGTGCCCCAAGATTTCTACCGTAGAAACAAAAGACGAGAACATGCATCAACCTCTATGCATAGATTACCCCAATATCACCGCGGGAATCCGCGAGTTGAATGCCAAAACACATATCAAGTGAATCAATAATATACCCCATTGTCACCATTAGTATTCATATGCAAGACATATATCAAGTGCTCTCAAATCCATAAAAGTATTCAATCCGATAACAATGAAATCTCAAAGGGAAAAACTCAATTCATCACAACAAGATAGAGAGGGAAAACACCATATGATCCGACTATATTAACAAAGCCCGCGATACATCAAGATCGTGACATCTCAAGAACACGAGAGAGAGAGAGAGAGAGATTAAACACAAAGCTACTGGTACAAACCCTCAACCCTATGGGTGGACTACTCCCTCCTCATCGTGGTGGCCGCCGGGATGATGAAGATGGCCACCGGAGATGATTCCCCTCTCCGGCAGGGTGCCAAAATGGGGTCTAGATTGGTTTTAGGTGTCTACAAAGCCTTGCGGCAGCGGAACTTCTGATCTAGGTTAACCCCGATGGTTTTTGGATTTTTGGGAACTTCTAGGGTAAAGAGGGGGCGGAGGAGGCCACCGAGGTGGGCACAACCCACCTGGGCGCGCCTGGGCCCCCAAGCACGCCCTGGTGGGTTGTGCCCCCCTCATGGCACCCCAGGTGCTGCTCTGGCACATTGGTGATCTTGCGGTGTTTGGACTCCATTTGATATTGATTTCCTGTGATGTAAAAAATAAGAAAAAAAACAACTAGCACTGGGCACTGGGTCAATAGGTTAGTCCTAAAATAAGATATAAAGTTGATATAAAATGATTGTAAAACATCCAAGAATGATAATAAAACACCATGAATACTTCATAAATTATAGATACGTTGGAGACATATCAGTACATCGAGAGGCATGTTAAGCACAACAGGGTAAACATCAACCAAAATTATCCATGGCAGACAAAATAATCTCCAAAAGATAGCTTCAGTGTGCAGGTTTAAGCACGCTAGTAAAGCAAAACAAGTGAAAAGGTGTGTTAACTGCAACAGGCCTAACATTTAACAACAAGCAAACATATTCATTCAAATTGGTATTGTGACGGTCTAAGCACACTGGTTATTGTTAAATAAAAATGGAAAGGCGTGTTAACTACAAGATACAACAACCAAATGTAGGCATTCATAGTAGTATTGCTGAAACTGGTATTGATGAAATTGAACTGCACAGGTCATACTTGCACATATAGAACATCACGTCGTGAATAACTAGAATAAACAAGGCATACTACGAACAACCAAAGATAGCATTTGAAACTGGACATATGCTAACTAAAAACAACCGAACAATCAAAAAACTTTAAAAGAGGCATATGTTAGCTGTAACGGGCTTAACAGCAAGCAAATATATGCACTCCTATCAGTATGTTTAAAACTGGATTGATGAAATGTACTGCACAGTAAATAATTGCACATATAGAACATCACATTGTGAACAACTGAAATAAACAAGGCATACTGCAAACAACCAAATATAGAAATTAAAATTGGACATGTTCTCACTACACAACAAAAGGGACTCGACAAAACAAATCATGGATTCCCCCTGTGAAGAGGCACGACAAAACAAATCATGGGTTTCCTCACTTGTCACAGATGGGATCGTTCCTGTGGGAAGATCATGGACCCTGGATGCGTTTCATGTTGTCATAGATGGGCTCCAGTTGGGGAACGTAGCAGAAATTCAAAATTTTCTACGCATCACCAAGATCAATCTATGGAGTAATCTAGCAACGAGGGGAAGGAGAGTGCATCTACATACCCTTGTAGATCGCTAAGCGGAAGCGTTCAAGAGAACAGGGTTGAAGGAGTCATACTCGTCGTGATCCAAATCACCGGAGATCCTAGTGCCGAACGGACGGCACCTCGGCGTTCAACACATGTACAACCCGACGACGTCTCCCATGCCTTGATCCAGCAAGGAGAGAGGGAGAGGTTGAGGAAGACTCCATCCAGCAGAAGCACAATGGTGTGGTGGTGGTGGAGGAGCGTGGTGATCCAGTAGGGCTTCGCCAAGCACCGCGAGATATGAGGAGAAAGAGAGGTAGGGCTGTGCCAGGGAGAGGTTAGAAACTCCTCTGTTGGCAGCCCCAAAGACCTCAACTATATATAGGGGAGAGAGAGGGGGCTGCGCCCCCACCTAGGGTTCCACCCTAGGGGCAGCGGCCAGCCCAGATCCCATCTGGTGGGGCGGCCAAGGGGGGAAAGAGGGGAAACTTGCCCCCCAAGCTAGGTGGGGCGCCCCCTCCCCAAACCCTAGGTGCCTTGGGCCCTTGTGGGGGGCGCACCAGCCCACCTGGGGCTGGTCCCCTCCCACACTTGGCCCATGCAGCCCTCCAGGGCCGGTGGCCCCACTTGGTGGACCCCCGGGACCCTCCCGGTGGTCCCGGTACATTACCGATAAAACCCGAAACTTTTCCGGTGACCAAAACAGGACTTCCCATATATAAATCTTTACCTCCGGACCATTCCGTAACTCCTCGTGACGTCCGGGATCTCATCCGGGACTCCGAACAACATTCGGTAATCACATACAAATTTCCTTTATAACCCTAGCGTCATCGAACCTTAAGTGTGTAGACCCTACGGGTTCAGGAACCATGCAGACATGACCGAGACGTTCTTCGGTCAATAACCAACAGCGGGATCTGGATACCCATGTTGGTTCCCACATGTTCCACGATGATCTCATTGGATGAACCACGATGTCGAGGATTCGATCAATCCCGTATACAATTCCCTTTGTCTATCGGTATGATACTTGCCCGAGATTCGATCGTCGGTATCCTGATACCTTGTTCAATCTCGTTACCGGCAAGTCTCTTTACTCGTTCTGTAACACATCATCCCGTGATCAACTCCTTGATCACATTGTGCACATTATGATGATGTCCTACCGAGTGGGCCCAGAGATACCTCTCCGTCACACGGAGTGACAAATCCCAGTCTCGATTCATGCCAACCCAACAGACACTTTCGGAGATACCTGTAGTGTACCTTTATAGCCACCCAGTTACGTTGTGACGTTTGGCACACCCAAAGCACTCCTACGGTATCCGGGAGTTGCACAATCTCATGGTCTAAGGAAATGATACTTGACATTAGAAAAGCTTTAGCAAACGAACTACACGATCTTGTGCTAGGCTTAGGATTGGGTCTTGTCCATCACATCATTCTCCTAATGATGTGATCCCGTTATCAACGACATCCAATGTCCATGGTCAGGAAACCTTAACCATCTATTGATCAACAAGCTAGTCAACTAGAGGCTTACTAGGGACATGGTGTTGTCTATGTATCCACACATGTATCTGAGTTTCCTATCAATACAATTCTAGCATTGGATAATAAACGATTATCATGAACAAGGAAATATAATAATAACCAATTTATTATTGCCTCTAGGGCATATTTCCAACAGTCTCCCACTTGCACTAGAGTCAATAATCTAGTTCACATCGCCATGTGATTAACACTCATAGGTCACATCGCCATGTGACCAACATCCAAAGAGTTTACTAGTGTCACTAAACTAGTTCACATCATCATGTGATTAAGACTCAATGAGTTCTGGGGTTTGATCATGTTTTGCTTGTGAGAGAGGTTTTAGTCAACAGGTCTGCAACAATCAGATCCGTATGTACTTTGCAAATCTCTAGGTCATATTATAAATGCTGCTTCCACGCTCCACTTGGAGATATTCCAAATGGTTGCTCCACTATACGTATCCGGTTTGCTACTCTGAGTCATTTGGATAGGTGTAAAAGCTTGCATCGATGTAACCCTTTACGCCGAACTCTTTATCACCTCCATAATCGAGAAACATGTCCTTATTACTCCAAGGATAATTTTGACCGCTATCTAGTGATCCACTCCTGGATCACCTTTGTACCCTCTTGCCAGACATGTGGCAAGTCACACATCAGGTGCGGTACTCAGCATGGCATACCGTATAGAGCCTATGACAAAAGCATAGGGGACGACATTCGTCCTTTCTCTTTCTTCTGTCGTGGTCGAGCTTTAAGTCTTAACTTCATACCTTACAACTCAGGCAAGAACTCCTTCCTTGACTGATCCATCTTGAACACCTTCAAGATCATGTCAAGGTATGTGCTCATTTGAAAGTACCATTTAGCGTTTTTGATCTATCCTCATAGATCTTGATGCTCAATGTTCAAGTAGCCTAATCCAGGTTTTCTATTGAAAAACACTTTTCAAATAACCCTATATGCTTTCCAGAAATTCTACATCATTTCTGATCCACAATATGTCAACAACATATACTCATCAGAAATTCTATAGTGCTCCCACTCACTTCTTTGGAAATACAAGTTTCTCATAAACTTTGTATAAACCCAAAATCTTTGATCATCGCATCAAAGCGTACATTCCAACTCCGAGATGCTTACTCCAGTCCTTAGAAGGATCGCTGGAGTTAGCATACCTTTTAGCATCCTTAGGATCGACAAAACCTTTCTGATTGTATCGCATACAACCTTTCCTTACGAAAACTGGTAAGGAAACTCGTTTTGACATCCATCTGCCAGATTACATAAATGCAACTAATGCTAACATGATTCCGACGGACTTAAGCATTGCTACGGATGAGAAGATCTCATCGTAGTCAACTCCTTGAACTTGTGATGAACTCTTCGCCACAAGTCGAGCTTCATAGACGGTGACATTACCGTCTACGTCCGTCTTCTTCTTAAAGATCCATTTATCTCAATGGCTTGCCGATCATTGGGAAAGTCCACCAAAGTCCATGCTTTGTTCTGATACATGGATCCTATCTCGGATTTCATGGCTTCTAACCATTTGTCGGAATTCAGGCCCACCATCGCTTCTTCATAGCTCGTAGGTTCATTGTTGTCTAGCAACATGACTTCCAAGACAGGATTACGTACCACTCTGAAGTAGTACACATCCTTGTCATCCCATGAGGTTGGGTAGTGACTTGATCTGAAGTTTCATGATCACTATCATAAGTTTCTACTTCAATTGGTGTAGGTGCCATAGGAACAACTCCCTGTGCCCTACCACACACTAGTTGAAGAGACGGTTCAATAACCTCATCAAGTCTCCACCATCCTCCCACTCAATTCTTTCGAGAGAAACTTTTCCTCGAGAAAGGACCCAATTCTAGAAATAATCCCTTATTGCTTTTGGAGAGACAGGAGGTATACCCAACTGTTTTTGGGTGTCCTATGAAGATGCATTTATCCGCTTTGGGTTCGAGCTTATCAGCTTGAAACTTTTTCACATAAGCGTTGCAGCCCCAAACTTTTAAGAAATGACAGCTTAGGTTTCTCTAAACCATAGTTCATACGGTGTCATCTCATCGGAATTACGTGATGCCCTATTTAAAGTGAATGTGGTTGTCTCTAATGCCTAACCCATAAACTATTGTGGTAATTCGATAAGAGACATCATGGTATGCATCATATCCAATAGGGTGCAGTTATGATGTTCGGACACACCATCACACTATGGTGTTCCAGGCTGTATTAGTTGTGAAACAATTTCCACAATGTCTTAATTCTTTGCCAAACTCATAATTCAGATATTCATCTCTACGATCATATCATAGACATTTTATCCTCTTGTCACGACGATGTTCAACTTCACTCTGAAATTACTTGAACCTTTCAATAATTCAGACTCGTGATTCATCAAGTAAATATACTCAACATCTACTCAAATCATCTGTGAAGTAAGAACATAACGATATCCACTACATGCCTCAGCACTCATTGGACTGCACACATCAAAATGTATTACTTCCAACAAGTTGCTTTCTAGTTCCATTTTACTGAAAATGAGGCTTTCAGTCATCTTGCCCATGTGGTATGATTTGCATGTCTCAAGTGATTCAAAATCAAGTGAGTCCAAACGGTCCATTTGCATGGAGTTTCTTCATGCATATACACCAATAGACATGGTTCGCATGTCTCAAACTTTTCAAAACGAGTGAGCCCAAAGATCCATCAACATGGAGCTTCTTCATGCGTTTTATACCGATATGACTTACGTGGCAGTGCCACAAGTAGGTGGTACTATCATTACTATCTTATATCTTTTGGCATGAACATGTGTATCACTACGATCGAGATTCAATAAACCATTCATTTTAGGTGCAAGACCATTGAAGGTATTATTCAAATAAACAGAGTAACTATTATTCTCTTTAAATGAATAACCGTATTGCGATAGACATAATCCAATCATGTCTATGCTCAACGCAAACACCAAATAACAATTATTTAGGTTTAACACCAATCTCGATGGTAGAGGGAGCGTGCGATGCTTGATCATATCAACATTGGAAACACTTCCAACACATATCGTCAGCTCACCTTTAGCTAGTCTCCGTTTATTCCGTAGCTTTTATTTCGATTTACTAACACTTAGCAACCGAACCGGTATCTAATACCCTGGTGCTACTAGGAGTACTAGTAAAGTACACATTAACACAATGTATATCCAATATACTTCTATCTACCTTGCCAGCCTTCTCATCTACCAAGTATCTAGGGTAATTCTGCTCCAGTGGCTGTTCCCCTTATTACAGAAGCACTTAGTCTCGGGTTTGGGTTCAACCTTGGGTTTCTCCACTAGAGCAGCAGCTGATTTGTCGTTTCATGACGTATCCCTTCTTGCCCTTGCCCTTCTTGAAACTAGTGGTTTCACTAACCATCAACAATTGATGCTCCTTCTTGATTTCTACTTTCGCGGTGTCAAACATCGTGAATATTTCAAGGATCATCATATCTATCCCTGATATGTTATAGTTCATCATGAAGCTCTAGCAGCTTGGTGGCAATGACTTTGGAAAAACATCACTATCTTATCTGGAAGATCAACTCCCACTCGATTCAAGTGATTGTTGTACTCAGACAATCTGAGCACAAGCTCAACGATTGAGCTTTTCTCCCTTAGTTTGCAGGCTAAGAAAATCGTCGGAGGTCTTATACCTCTTGACGTGGGCACGAGCCTGAAATCCCAATTTCAGCCCTCGAAACATCTCATATGTTCCGCGATGTTTCGAAAATGTCTTCGGTGCCTCAATTTTAAACCATTTAGCATTACGCACTGAACTATCATGTAGTCATCAAAACGTGTATGTCAGATGTTCGCAACATCCACAAACGACATTCGAGGTTCAGCACACTGAGCGGTGCATTAAGGACATAAGCCTTCTACTGTCTGCATAAATGCTGCTATCAACTTTCAACTAATTTTTCTCTAGGAACATATCTAAACAGTAGAACTGAAGCGCGAGCTACGACATAATTTGCGAAGACCTTTTGACTATGTTTAGGATAATTAAGTTCATCTTATGAACTCCCACTCAGATAGACATCCCTCTAGTCATCTAAGTGATACATTATCCGAATCAACTAGGCCGTGTCCGATCATCACGTGAGACGGACTAGTCATCATCGGTGAACATCTCATGTTGATCGCATCTTCTATACGACTCATGTTCGACCTTTCGGTCCTCCGTGTCCCGAGGCCATGTCTGTACATGCTAGGCTCGTCAAGTTAACCTAAGTGTTTCGCATGTGTTCCGAGGCCATGTCTGTACATGCTAGGCTCGTCGATACCCGTTGTATTCGAACGTAAGAATCTATCACACCCGATCATCACGTGGTGCTTCGAAACGACGAACTTTCGCAACGGTGCATAGTTAGGGGGAACACTTTCTTGAAATTTTAATGAGGGATCATCTTATTTAAGCTACCGTCGTTCTAAGCAAATAAGATGTATAAACATGATAAACATCACATGCAATCAAATAGTGACATGATATGGCCAATATCATATTGCTCCTTTTGATCTCCATCTTCGGGGCTCCATGATCATCATCGTCACCGGCATGACACCATGAACTCCATCATCATGATCTCCATCATCGTGTCTTCATGAAGTTGTCTCGCCAACTTATTACTTCTACTACTATGGCTACCGGTTAGCAATAAAGTAAAGTAATTACATGGCGTTGTTCAATGACACGCAGGTCATACAATAAATAAAGACAACTCCTATGGCTCCTGCCGGTTGCCATACTCATTGACATGCAAGTCGTGATTCCTATTACAAGAACATGATCAATCTCATACATCACATATATCATTCATCACATCCTTTGTCCATATCACATCACATAGCATACCCTGCAAAAACAAGTTAGACGTCCTCTAATTGTTGTTTGCATGTTTTACGTGGCTGCTATGGGTTTCTAGCAAGAACGTTTCTTACCTATGCAAAACCACAACGTGATATGCCAATTGCTATTTACCCTTCATAAGGACCCTTTTCATGGAATCCGTTCCGACTAAAGTGGGAGAGACTGGCACCCGCTAGCCACCTTATGCAACTAGTGCATGTTAGTCGGTGGAACCTGTCTCATGTAAGAGTACGTGTAAGGTCGGTCCGGGCCGCTTCATCCCACAATACCGTTGAAAAAAGATTAGACTAGTAATGGTAAGCATATTGAACAAAATCAACGCCCACAACTACTTTGTGTTCTACTCGTGCATAGAATCTACGCAATAGACCTAGCTCATGATGCCACTGTTAGGGAACGTAGCAGAAATTCAAAATTTTCTACGCATCACCAAGATCAATCTATTGAGTAATCTAGCAACGAGGGGAAGGAGAGTGCATCTACATACCCTTGTAGATCGCTAAGCGGAAGCGTTCAAGAGAACGGAGTTGAAGGAGTCATACTCGTCGTGATCCAAATCACCGGAGATCCTAGTGCCGAACGGACGGCGCCTCCGCGTTCAACACACATACAGCCCGACGACGTCTCCCATGCCTTGATCCAGCAAGGAGAGAGGGAGAGGTTGAGGAAGACTCCATCCAGCAGCAGCACAACGGCGTGGTGGTGGTGGAGGAGCGTGGTGATCCAGCAGGGCTTCGCCAAGCACTGGGAGATATGAGGAGAAAGAGAGGTAGGGCTGCGCCAGGGAGAGGTTAGAAACTCCTCTGTTGGCAGCCCCAAAGACCTCAAATATATATAGGGGAGAGGGAGGGGGCTGCGCCCCCACCTAGGGTTCCACCCTAGGGGCGGCGGCCAGCCCAGATCCCATCTGGTGGGGCGGCCAAGGGGGGAAAGAGGGGAAACTTGCCCCCCAAGCTAGGTGGGGCGCCCCCTCCCCAAACCCTAGGCGCCTTGGGCCCTTGTGGGGGGGCGCACCAGCCCACCTAGGGCTGGTCCCCTCCCACACTTGGCCCATGCAGCCCTCCGGGGCCGGTGGCCCCACTTGGTGGACCCCCGGGACCCTCCCGGTGGTCCCGGTACGTTACCGATAAAACCCAAAACTTTTTGGGTGACAAAAACAGGACTTCCCATATATAAATCTTTACCTTCGGACCATTCCGGAACTCCTCATGACGTCCGGGATCTCATCCGGGACTCCGAACAACATTCGCTAAAAACATACAAATTTCCTTCATAACCCTAGCGTCATCGAACCTTAAGTGTGTAGACCCTACGGGTTCGGGAACCATGCAGACATGACCGAGACGTTCTCCGGTCAATAACCAACAGCGGGATCTGGATACCCATGTTGGTTCCCACATGTTCCACGATGATCTCATCGGATGAACCACGATGTCGAGGATTCGATCAATCCCGTATACAATTCCCTTTGTCTATCGGTATGATACTTGCCCGAGATTCGATCGTCGGTATCCCGATACCTTGTTCAATCTCGTTACCGGCAAGTCTCTTTACTCGTTTCGTAACACATCATCCCATGATCAACTTCTTGATCACATTGTGCACATTATGATGATGTCCTACCGAGTGGGCCCGGAGATACCTCTCCGTCACACGGAGTGACAAATCCCAGTCTCGATTCGTGCCAACCCAACAGACACTTTCGGAGATACCTGTAGTTTACCTTTATAGCCACCCAGTTACGTTGTGACGTTTGGCACACCCAAAGCACTCCTACGGTATCCGGGAGTTGCACAATCTCATGGTCTAAGGAAATGATACTTGACATTAGAAAAGCTTTAGCAAACGAACTACACGATCTTGTGCTAGGCTTAGGATTGGGTCTTGTCCATCACATCATTCTCCTAATGATGTGATCCCATTATCAACGACATCCAATGTCCATGGTCAGGAAACCTTAACCATCTATTGATCAACGAGCCAGTCAACTAGAGGCTTACTAGGGACATGGTGTTGTCTATGTATCCACACATGTATCTGAGTTTCCTATCAATACAATTCTAGCATTGGATAATAAACGATTATCATGAACAAGGAAATATAATAATAACCAATTTATTATTGCCTCTAGGGCATATTTCCAACAGCTCCTTCCCCTTGGAAGAGCACGGCTGTAGGGTGCCCACCCTAATGTCGCAGACAGGCTCTTTCCCTTTTGAAAAGCATATGGGCTCTTTCCCATTGGAAAAGCCGGAGAGGGTTCCCTCGTGGTCGCCATTGATGAGGTCTGACTTGGAAGCTGTGGATCCCAAGCCAGTGTCGCAGAACGTGTCCTTCAGAAATGACAAAAAGGGGCCCGATGGCGATGTAGGATGTCAAATTCTTGACAGCAAGCCAGAGGAGATCAGCTGCGGGGCCATGGATGAGATCGACGGCAGTTGAACCCAAGGGGTTGGGGTGGGCAACTTAACTTGTGACATAGCCCACCTCAGGTCGTCGCTGTCGACGACCTCGATGTCATAGTCGGCGTCCATGACATACCCGCATACTCTAGCATGCTGATTGAGTGCTTGCGGCCAGTAATGGTCGTGAGCTTCCTTGGCGATGTCGGGCAAAGAGACCGCGATACACCTCTTTTGGGCCAACCGCTACTCGAGCTCCACGGGAAGCATAACCGGGCTTACGCTGCAATGCTCTGGAGTAGGGGATGTGGATGGGGATGGGGATCTGTGTGAAAGGGGGTGAGGGAGTCCTGGATTAGGGGGTGTTCGGGTAGCCGGACTATACCTTCAGCCGGACTCCAGGACTATGAAGATACAAGATTGAAGACTTCGTCCCGTGTCTGGATGGGACTTTCCTTGGTGTGGAAGGCAAGCTTGGCGATGCGGATATTCAAGATCTCCTACCATTGTAACCGGCTTTGTGTAACCCTAACCCTATCCGGTGTCTATATAAACCGGAGGGTTTTAGTCTGTAGGACAACTTCATTATACAACAATCATACCATAGGCTAGCTTCTAGGGTTTAGCCTCCTTGATCTCGTGGTAGATCTACTCTTGTACTACCCATATCATCAATATTAATCAAGCAGGACGTAGGGTTTTACCTCCATCAAGAGGGCCCGAACCTGGGTAAAACATCGTGTTCCTTGCCTCCTGTTACCATCCGGCCTAGACGCACAGTTCGGGACCCCCTACCCGAGATCCGCCGGTTTTGACACTGACATTGGTGCTTTCATTGAGAGTTCCTCTGTGTCGTCGCTTTTAGGCCCGATGGCTCCTTCGATCATCAACAACGATGCAGTCCAGGGTGAGACTTTTCTCCCCGGACAGATCTTCGTCTTCGGCGGCTTCGCACTGCGGGCCAATTCGCTTGGCCACCTTGAGCAGATCAAAAGCTACGCCCCTGGCCGTCAGGTCAGGTTTGGAAGCCTAAACTACGCGGCTGACATCCGCGGGGACTTGATCTTCGACGGATTCGAGCCACAGCCAAGCGCGCCACACTGTCTCGATGGGCATGATATAGCTCTGCCGCCGAACAGTGCCTTGGAGGCCGCACACACATCGGTTCCGACCATTGATTTGGAGCCTACTACGCCGATCGAGGATCAGTGGTTGGACGCTACCTCAGGGGCTGCGATCTCAGAGGCGATCGAGCCGAACTCCAGCCCCGCACTCCGCATGGCCCGTGACTCCGAGGAGCCGGATTCCTTTCCGAACTCCGAGCCCCCCGCGCCCCTGCCGATCGAATCCGATTGGGCGCCGATAATGGAGTTCACTGCCGCAGACATCTTTTAGCACTCGCCCTTCGGCGACATCCTGAATTCGCTAAAGTATCTCTCTCTATCAGGAGAGCCCTGGCCGGACTACGGTCAGCAAGGATGGGATTCAGATAATGAAGAAATTCAAAACCCACCGACCACCCACTTCGTAGCCAATGTCGACGACTTAACCGACATGCTCGACTTCGACTCCGAAGACATCGACGGTATGGACGACGATGCAGGAGATAACCAAGAACCAACGCCTATAGGGCATCGGACAGCCACCTCATCTCACGATGTGTACATGGTGGATACCCCTAAAGGAAGAAACAACAAGGAAAACGGGGATGGAAAGAGGGATCGATCTCTCGAAAAACAATCAAAGCGTCGGCGTAAACGCCGACCCAAGCCCCGCCTCGATAAAGACCCAACCATAGAGCAGGATGAGCCGGTAGATGACGAGCATGCCTTAGAGCAACCGTCCCAATAGGACAACCCGGATAGAGAAACCGAACATCCCTCCCCCAGCGAAAATGGCATTTCGGACGACCCTACGCCGGACAAGCCCACGAAGCAGAAGAACCTCCACAAATGGCTCATTGCAACCGCACGCAGCCTAAAAAGCAGAAGCGGAAACTAAAAACTGCAGAAGATGCAATTAGGATCAGATGGAGTAAAGTAATCAATACCGCAGACAAATACGGCAACAGTCGCCGCACTAAAAGCTATCCGAAGAGAAAGCTACTGCCTGAATTCGACGAGGAGGCCTTAGAGCATTCGCATTCCAAAAGTGAGAAAGCCACACTGTCGGATAGATGACCCCATGGCCAGCATAAAGTGGCAAGCAGCGCCACACTTAAGCTGGCATGCGACCTACTTAAGGATTCGCATCATGACCCAGCCAGGTCCATTTACGGGCCAAGAAAGCAAGCTCTCGTAAGAAATGCAATAAAGCCATTATCAGAATCCGGCACACCCAAATACAGGGGTGCCGCACACCCCCTATGTTTCACCGATGAGGTCCTGGATTATGAATTTCCAGCGGGATTCAAACCCGTAAACATAGAGGCATATGATGGAACAACAAACCCCGGAGTCTGGATCGAGGATTATATCCTCCACATACATATGGCTAGAGGAGATGACCTCCACGCCATAAAATACTTACCCCTCAAGCTTAAAGGGCCAGCCCGGCATTGGCTCAAAAGCCTTCCTGAAAACACAATCGGAAGTTGGGAAGAGCTCAAGGACGCTTTCCGAGCAAATTTTCAAGGGACCTATGTCCGCCCTCCGGATGCAGACGATCTTAGTCACATAACTCAACAGCCCGGAGAGTCAGCTCGGCAATTCTGGAATAGATTTCTTACTAAAAAGAATCAGATAGTCGACTGTCCGGACGCTGAAGCCTTAGCGGCTTTCAAGCATAATGTCCAAGACGACTGGCTCGCTAGACACCTCGGCCAAGAAAAGCCAAGAACAATGGCCGCACTAACAAACCTCATGACCCGCTTTTGCGTAGGAGAGGACAGTTGGTTGGCAAGATGCAGCACCGGTGACCCAAGTACATCCGACACTAGGGCTGGAAATGGAAAACTGCGACGCAATAAGGACCGTCGCCGGACTAAGGAAAAAAGTCCGAGGAGCACGGCAGTCAATGCCGGATTCAAAAGCTCACGACAGAATCAGAAAAAGCCGCCCTTCCAAGATAACAGGGACGACCTATCCAACCTAAACAAAATCTTGGATAGGATATGTCAAATAAACAACACTCCCGGAAAGCCTGCTAACCATACCCATAGAGATTGTTGGGTTTTCAAACAATCCGGCAGACTCAACGCCGAACACAAGGGGCTCGACACACCAAGCGAAGACGAGGACAAACCCCAAAAGCAGAGTACCAGGAAACAAAAGAATTTCCCACAAGAAGTAAAAACAGTAAACTTACTCCACATAACAAAACGTGCGGCGCCCATAAAGGTACGCGCCCCACGGCCTATCCTAAAGGAATCCCGCCACTGGTTGTCAAAACCAATCATCTTCGATCATCTGGATTATTCTAGAAGTATCAGGAACCCAGGCTGGACTGCCCTGGTACTCGATCCAATAATTGGCGGACTCCAGTTTTCAAATGTCCTTATGGACGGTGGCAGCGGACTTAACCTGATATATCAGGACTCAATAGGCCACATGGGGATCGACCCAAAAAGAATTCGCCACAGCAAAACCTCCTTTCAAGGAGTAACGCCAGGTCCGGACACCCATTGCATGGGTTTTCTCCGGCTCGAGGCTATTTCGGCTCTGCCGATAACTTCCGTCGCGAAACGCTGACTTTCCACATCGTCCCATTCTCAAGTCGCTACCAAGCACTACTGGGACGCGAAGCTTTCGCCCGCTTTAACGCAATACCACATTATGCATCTCTTACGCTTAAGATGCCCGGTCCACACGGCATCATCTCCTTAAAGGGGAAGCAGTGAGAACACCTCCCCCAAGCGGAGGATTGTGCGGCCGCTTTAACAGCCCCACAATACAATGGCTTCACCAGCCAGAACATCGGAACAGGTCATTAAGACCACGGACACGGATAGACGAGTCCTGCACAAAAGTATCGTTGATAAAGGCTTAGTGGCCATATGCCCCTGCACTAGGGGCTTCACACGTATAAAATAAGAGACAATAAAGCTCAATTTTTCATATTTTACTTTACACTTTGTTTATTTCATATAACTTTTGTTCGGCACGCCCCTTTTTCAACTTAGTTGCTCTCTTTTTATAGATGAACGTCGTGCTGCGCCCGTCCAGGATACGGCACAACGGAGACACAGGCGCAGACGTGCAGTAGGGACCCGTTCCAAGGATTCTTTTCAGATTAAGACCCTGCGTAAACCTTTTTTACTATCTCTTGTTGATACACATCCCCTGGTTCTATGACCAAGGAGGAGGCTGGCGTCTTGGCATGTGGCCACGTCAGAATTCTTGCGCGTACCTGGACACTAGGGGCTTATACCTCAGAGCGTTACCTCGCCCGCTCTCATAAAGACCGAATACCTTAGGGAGTGTTCGGCGTCACGAGTTTGGCCTTATATGCATCAGCTCCGAGTCATGATTTTGGTCAAAGGTTGGGTTGCCCGGCTCCTGTGTTCGGCCGCCTTATGTTCCGCTCTATCGGCTAAGGCGGCACCAGGAGAACTACTGCGAGTGTGCCCTGGTTCGGCCAGGCGAGCACCTCACTAGAGAAAGCCGAAAACCGACTGTCATGATATGGCGTGAGACTGGTCAACCACTCGATGACTCTCCGGAATCTGTAGGATTCCTCCGCATTAACGAAGTGCCGTTTCCCGGCCAGGCACATACACGCCCCGAATTCAGGCGAGCGCAGTCGCCACCAGGGGCTACCTAAATAGTCCCATTGTCAAGCTCCTATGGCTAAGTGAAAGTGTTAAAGCATTATAGTCCGGTTGCCTAGCTCGCTGCGCTATCACCTCCTTTGTAGGACCAAGACGTTGGATTAAGTGTGAAAATGCGCCTTCTACGAGCACCCCCGCACTATGTGCGTGGGGGCTGAAGCCAACGACTGCAATCTTTCAGATTTTGTATATATATCTTAAAACGGCCGCACAGGAGGTGTTCCAAATACTTGAAGGCACAAGTATAAAAGGCTACTACAATTCATCAAAATATTGCTTTATAATTACATATGCTATCAGAACATAGCATCCTTCGAGCACTGCGCCTCTATTACATGAGCGCCTTCAAGGACTTCCTGAAAATAGTGCTCGGAGGGTACTCGGCTTTTGTCCGAATCTCGGGATGCAACAACGGTGGTCTCCATCTCTGCCCAGTATGTCTTGACACGGGCAAGAGCCATCCGTGCGCCCTCTATGCATGCTGACCTCTTCATCGCATTGATATGTGGCACCGCGTCAAGGAATTGCTGCACCAAGCTGAAATAACTTTTCGGCTCCGATCTCCCCAGCCATAGATGACCCATGACGTACTTCATGACGAGTTTGGACAATCTATTCAGTTCGACCCATTGAGCCAGACAATCATCCACTGCCAGTGGACGCTCTGGATTCTG
Source organism: Triticum aestivum (assembly GCF_018294505.1). Lineage (NCBI taxonomy): Eukaryota > Viridiplantae > Streptophyta > Magnoliopsida > Poales > Poaceae > Triticum > Triticum aestivum. Next base: position 116,900,594 of record NC_057794.1, on the reverse strand, counting down.
GAACTTCGACCAGAAAAGCCTTTCCACTTCGCGATCTTCTTGATCTCGAAAGTATTCGGTCGCATCAGTAGCACTCGCTACCAAATCCAGATAGGTGTCTTCCGCACTCCACATCTGGTCCAACAGAGCAAACTTCGGATCGCAAAAATTCCTCCGCAGCATAAAGGGCTTTCCACCCACAATCTGTCCGTCCTGACGCAGCTCCTCCTTCGCAGCTCTCATCGCAGAGCGAGCGTCCTTGGCATCAGCAATGGCCTTCCCTAAGTCCGTCTATCTCGCCTGGTCTTCTTTATCAAGAAACTTGCAACGGTCAGCAGCACTTTTTAACTTCACGGCCATCTTGGCCATCTCCTTCTTGCTTCGGTAGTGAGCAGCCTGTTCGGCTCTCAGCTCTTCAAGGGCCTTCTTGGCAGCCGCATCACTTCTCCTGGCTTGTTCCTTAGCTCGGGCAAGTTCCGACCGAAGACTCTCCACGGCGGCCGCACCATCTGCGTCAAGCACACACATTGTAAGATACTGGCACAAAGCTCCTCTTACCAGATGCCGCCCGAGGAATTGCATACCTTGAGCCTCATCAAGCCGCTCGTTGACGAGCGCGATGTCGGCATCTGCCACGTCAAGTTGTGGCTTTAGTTCGGCAAAATCATCAGTTCGGCTCGATTCCAGACACTTCGCCACCTGTATACAAAGGCGACATTTTAGACCTGGGATTATGATCCTCTGCACGCCGTCAATTTTGACAACGCACAGAGTCTCAGGGGCTGCTATCTACACAGGGCGCATCTTGTTTATGCGCAATTGACAAAGAAGTACATTATCAAACATACCTAAAAACCCGTCAGCAAACTTCTGACGGCCTCATGCAATCCGCTTTCCGCAGACGAAATCCTTCCAATCACCGTACCCATCAATGCACGGTGCTCCTCTGAGATAGAAGCTCGCACCAGCAGAATCATCAGCTCCTCCGACCGTGCATCGGATGGTGCTGGACTCGTCCTATGACCTCCATCGAAGGCCGGACACGGAGAACCTTGGGGGGGGACATATGGCTACCTTCCACCCCTGCCGGATTCGGAGAAACCCTCCGCGACGACACCTCAGGGTCGCCTGCCTCGCCAAGCGGTATGGCAGGGGGAGGCATTCCAGTCTCCATCATCTCCGGAAGAAGATCCCCCGAAGACGAGCTCTGCTGAGAAGGGCTGAGGTCCGAGCTACAAAGTAAAATTTCGGTTAATCTTCTCAGATAAAAAGCAAGGATTTCTCCCATCCCTCTAAAGGAAAATCTTTCTCTACTTACGGCTCGCTGGAGGGCTGATCCCTTTGAGGGCGTAGTTCGACCGAGGATCTCCCCGGCGTCGGTCCCTCTGACGAGGACTTTTTCCCCCGCTTTGAGGCCATGGTCTCCGGGTCGTCAGAGGTGGCCCTCTTCTTCCCCTTAGGAGAGGAATTGTCGGTTCCTCCCTTCGGAGCAGCCTCCTTCGAGGTGGCCATAGTTTCCTTGTCCTCCCCCTCACTTCCCCCCAAAGGCACGATCTTCAACATCCTGACTAGCACGGATCCGGCCTGGTCTCAGGAAGGGGAGCCGGACACCTGATCAGCTTTGCCTTCGCTATCCACTCCTGTTTAAAAGGACAACTCTTTTAGGGGCGAATTTATGACAATTTTACGGATAGCGAGTCCGGGCACAAGGTTACTTACTTGAGTATCCGGGCGATTGCAGCTTAAACCTGCGTCCTCGGTCAAATCCGGACACATTGCTTGTGATCCGAAGAACATTTTATACATCTCCACGGGCGTTGCACCCATAAAATGCTGGAGAGCTCGTGGTCCCTCCGGATTAAACTCCCATAGTCGAAGGGAGCGACGTTTGCCGGGCAGTGTTCGGTGAATCAGCATGACCTGCGTCACCTTGACCAGGTTGAGGTCTCTTTCTAAGAGATCCCTAATGCGGCCCTGCAACAAGGGCACGCCTTTGGATAACCCCCAATCTAATCCTTTGTTGACCCATGACGCTAGCCATGGTGGGGGACCTGAGCGAAAGGCAGGAGGCGCCACCCACTTGGTGCTCCTGGGAGCGGTGATATAGAACCACTCTCGTTGCCACAAGCCGAGCTCCTCTTGAAAGGAGCCCTCGGGCCATGGAGCATCAGCATTCTTACTTATGACAGCGCCTCCGCACTCTACGTGCCGTCCCTCGATCATCTTCGGCTCCACTCCAAAAGTCTTGAGCCATAATCCGAAGTGAGGAGTAACACAGAGGAACGCTTAGCACACAACGATGAATGAGGAAATGTGGAGGATGGACTCCGGAGCTAAGTCATGAAATTCCAGCCCATAATAGAACATCAGCCCCCTCATGAAGGGATCCATCGGGAAGCCTAACCCCCGAAGGAAGTGAGACATGAACACTACACTCTCATTGGGCTGGGGACTGGGAATAGCCTGCCTTTGAGCAGGCAACCTATGCGAAATTTCAGCGGTCAAGAACTTAGCCTCTCTCAACTTTAGCGCGTCCTCCTCCGTGACGGAGGAGGGCATCCATTGGCCTTGAAGGTCGGAACCGGACATTGTCGAAGGTCCGAAGCGCCTGGAATCTGGAGCCTAGGGTGTTGGAGCTCGAGGCGGCGGGTGAACTTGTTTTGAGATTGGAGAAAAGGAGTAAGGCCCTGGTCTCTTTATAAGAGGTTGAATACCAGGAGCCCTCCCCGTAACCGTTTGGGACTCGTCTTTAATCGAGAAGACATGCTAACGGGCACGATTGGGTTACCCACGTCCATATTGATGAGAATCCCGTAAATAAAGGGGACATGATCTCTGCTTTGACAAGACGTGCCAAGGAAACCGCCTCGCAAAACACGCTGAGGTGGAAAAGTGAAAAGGATTCGAATAAAGGCTTGGCCGTAGTGTGATGTCACGCTGCGGAATACGTCAGTAGATTAGATTTATGTTAATATTATTCTCTGTGGCAATACGTGGAAACTTATTTTGCAGAGCCGGACACTACTCTTGGTGTTTACAAACTTTTATGAAGAATTTGGAGGAGGAACCCGCCTTGCAATGTCGAAGACAATCTACGCGTCGGACTCGTCGTCAGTGAAGCCTGGTTCAAGGGCTACTGAGGGAGTCCTGGATTAGGGGGTGTTCGGGTAGCCGGACTATACCTTCAGCCGGACTCCAGGACTATGAAGATACAAGATTGAAGACTTCGTCCCGTGTCTGGATGGGACTTTCCTTGGCGTGGAAGGAAAGCTTGGCGATGCGGATATTCAAGATCTCCTACCATTGTAACCGACTTTGTGTAACCCTAACCCTCTCCGGTGTCTATATAAACCGGAGGGTTTTAGTCTGTAGGACAACTTCATCATATAACAATCATACCATAGGCTAGCTTCTAGGGTTTAGCCTCCTTGATCTCGTGGTAGATCTACTCTTGTACTACCCATATCATCAATATTAATCAAGCAGGACGTAGGGTTTTACCTCCATCAAGAGGGCCCGAACCTGGGTAAAACATCGTGTTCCTTGCCTCCTGTTACCATCCGGCCTAGACGCACAGTTCGGGACCCCCTACCCGAGATCTGCCGGTTTTGACACCGACAGGGGGTGTTTGGCAGGCGTCTTGAAACTCAGTTCGGCCTGGGTATGGAGATCGGTGGGTAAGCTGCACGGGCAAACCGGCAGATGTTGACAATGGAGGCCTTGCAACGGCGGCGGTGGTGGTGGGGACCTTGCTAGGGTTTCGAGCGAGGGAGAGTGTATGTGTATGTGCACGCGCGCGCCCGGGGAGGTTTTGGTGTGTGTGTGTGTGTGTGTAGGGATGTGCGTGTAGGGATGTAAATGGTACGGATAATTTTGGTTTTGGGTCAGCATCCGCATCCGTTTTTAAGGATATGGTATGCACTTTCACAAATCCGACGAATACGGATGCGGATGCGGACATTGGTCAACCGGATATCTAATTAATATGGTAGCGGATATGGTATCGATAATATCTGGCGTATGTAGATTATCTGGTATTTTTTGCAGATTATCCGGTGTTATAAAATAGGATTATCCGATAAATTTGGTCCAATCGACAAGCCCAAATACCCAATTAGGCCACTGATTAAAATTGCCACATATAAATATCATATAACCCCAACCCTAATAGCATTGTGGTACGACTGTGCACATCACATGTACGTACAAGTGTAGCCAATTGACTTGAGAACACATAATGTACAAGATCACTTATCTAATATTTAAACAGATTTTATTACAGACTAGAGAATGCTATGAACCTATGATGTCTAATGTCTTGCTTGCTGCAGCGTGTAACTATTAGTTTCATTGATCAGTAAAAAATGTAAAAAAATGATTGGTTACTTATATAATGTTCTTCTTTTGCATAGACCATGATAGATATGATGGAAAATATGCACATAGATTTTTATCCGTTTTCAATCCAAATCATTCCGCTCCGCTTCCGCTCCGATTCTGTAGTCCGATATAATCCGTATTCGAATCCGCATCCGATCATTATTCGATCCGCTCCGAATCCGACAAAAAATATGGTAAAGGATATGGTAAAGGCTTTATCCGATCCGATCGGTTTACATCCCTATGCGTGTGTGCGTGTGTGTTTGAGGAAATTATGCGGCTACTAAAAAATTTACTACGTAGGGGTCAAACACGGGAGTGAAATGCCAGGGGTATTGAAAATTTGGATGATGGTGCATCGCACACGGTCCGAAGATAACAACTGTGTGTTATGAAACAGAAAAACCCTTGAGGAGGGCAGCTATTTTTGAGGGATGCAGGTGGGATTGGGAACAAGAAACATCATACACGGTCGAAACATAATAACCGTGTGTTATCAAATAGAAAAAAGCTGCAGTCAGGTAGATATTTTTGAGAGGGGAAGCCTCATGGAGCCCAATGTACTATGCGGATGTGCGTGACAGGGGCACTGGCGTGGCACATGGTTAGTGTTGGTGAACCATGTGTGTTGCGTCATCCGACTTGTCTAATGTTCATAAATTTGGCGAAAAATGATGCGGGAGAGGGTCAGAACACGAACACACTTGCATGTGGACCAAATTTATGTATGAAAAGCATGGTTTGTTGTTCAAATACCAAATGCAACTTCGATGTGGCACCTATCTCGCAAAGCGCACAGTATTGCTTGGCCCCCCTCGTGTCGGCATGAAGAGAATCCTAAGCTATGAATACATGCCCCCCGACCGAGGTTCACCTAGCAAAGTGTGAAGTAGCAGCCCCCTCCCCACACACACAACCACTTTCAGTCAGTGGGCTAGAGAGGCATCTCACAAAGGTGGATCATAAAATGGACCAAGAATAATCCACCTTGGTCGTACAACCTCTCTTTTGTTGTTGGTCAAAGTGATGGCCATCCATGCGACCCCAGAGATGGGCTAGCTCGCCTATAATCACACAAGTAGCTAATCCCCGAAGACAACCACTACATGCGTGTGTCCCAAACATATGTATGGATAGGTGTGTTTTGAATACACAATGGAACAACTTTAATGTGGCACCGTGCTTTCGAACCATAAATCCCCACACTGAGTGAGTGTTAGGTTGACGATGCATATGTATGTCACACCACACTTCAAGCCGATGACGGGGATTCATGCATGCATGCGCGCATAGTATATGCGCTCCAACTTAATTAGGTCTGAATCTCACCGTGACCTATATTATGATAACATGAACCAAAGGAAGAATATGCCATGGTAACCTATCTTGTTGTCGGTCAAGGTGATCATGGATGTCCACGTAGGCCCACGAATATATAGGCTTGTCGCCGATAACCATGTGAGGGAGTGTACCGTTCGAAGACAACCACTACATGCATATGTATGGCGGTGATGATTACATGCATGTTTGAATACGATTTCACAACATTGATGTGGCGCATGCGTCAAAAATCGTATAGTCCCCACATGGAGCGAAATCGGTTCATGATGTCACTACAAAAAAAGACACATCCGTGAAATTTTGGGCCGAACGAAAAAAATTTCTATCATACATATGACACTTCTATGACGATAATTGTGACAAAACCTGGTATCATCATAGATGTGGTGGGCTCCTACTTCTATGACAAAAAATCATGACAGAAAATGGGCTTTTCGTCCTGGGCGGGCAGGAGATGCAGCTGCATGACATTCTTTGGGCCGTCCATGACGGAAAAAACCGTGGTAGAAGCGAGGGCGAGGAAAATTTCAGGGAGTTCCCGGTTACGGTGGGAGGTCGGGGGCCGAGCGATGCGCGTTTCTCTCGTACACGTACGCGCGTGTGTGCGAGGCGTTGGCTCTAACTGAACCCGAGCGAGGCATTGGGCTCTAACTGAACCCGAGCGATTGCACTGCAGGCTACGCGTTACTGAACCCGAGCGATCGATCGATGGCTGTTAACTGAACCTGATTGAGCGATTCCTTCGCTACTCCTGCTAACTAAAGCCGATCGATGCTGCCTCTGGATGAACAGTGAGCGTTGCGGG